>NC_069110.1:12217938-12413616 GCF_947172395.1 Bicyclus anynana | reverse complement strand
AAAAGCTTTCTGCTTATCGATAGTTATTACATAATTTATGCATATCGGAAAACGTTTTCAACGATGCTACAACTGTTTGTATCTACCAACGTTTAAACTAACTTCCAAAAAGAAAGGGTTTCCATGTCCGACTATAATATTTAGCTTATATAAACAAATAAAGATTATATTCACGAATTCAAGGACGTCAAGTATTCAATTTTGGCTACGCTAGTAGACTCAATCCGTCATCCCTTCATTCAGATTCATTTTCTCGACCTCAGTTTTCTTCGCCGGCACACATTTTACTTATTCATCATCATCATATCAGTCGATGGACATGTTTAGGGACTTCCAAACATCACGATCCTGAGCCGCTTGCATCTAGCGAATCCCTGCGACTCGCTTGTTGTAGTCACTGCTGAGTAATTCTAGAAAGAAGCCTTACCTTTATAATTTATACCGATCCTATCCAGTCGTTAGCTCGAAGTGGAGTAGTAGATCAACGAGTAAAGTAACAATGTGGAACTTACCTCGTAACAATGACGCCCATAGCCGATCCATCTGCAGCGGACGTATGTTCAATGTGCGCTGGACAATCTTCTGAAGGTCGCGGCGGTGGGATCCAGTCCCGAGGCGGTCTGGGAAGCTTCTCCGTAGACACCCACTGCAATGATGGCCAGCCCCGAAAAGATACCACATCACCGGATGATGTTTTTGGTAAACCTGTATCAAAATTACGTTTTTAAAATATTAAACATGTAAGTGAGTTCGTTTATTTTGTTACGCTTTCACGGCTAAATAACTACATAAAATTTTAAAATTCTTGATAATTACATTATCAGCGAGTAATATATTCCAACGAGAATGGGACAATAAACGCTGCTAGCATAGTTACTTGATAATAAAGAAATGTTATAGGATAACATTAGCTATTAATGAATTTACTTTAGTTTCAAAACATTCTATGGCGTTATGGGCATATTAATACGTCACAAACGCAGTAGTGTTATGACAGCTCCTAGTTTTTAAACGATAAAGAGGGGTGTTTCAAGTTTGACGTGTCTGTTTGTCTGTCAGTCTGTCTGTGGCACCATAGCGGCCGAACGGATGAAGCGATTTCAATTTACTTTTTTTGTATTAAAGGATGGATTAAAATCTTTTAGGACGTTTAAAAGTTGTGGAGAGTGAAAGTGGGAAAGAATAACCGAATCTACAAATCTTAATATATAATTCGAAAGGTCACTCATCACGAAATCTCGTAGTTTATTGTTCGTAGAATTCCGCTAAGAACGTATTTTGCAACAAGGCCGGATTAAGGAGGTCTAAGAGCGAGCTAAGACGCGGGAATCCGCTAGTATATAATATAATTTTATTTATAATACCTTAGTTGCATAATATAACGACTCCGAGTTTTCATACCATAAACGTAAACATTGTTGCTTTCATACTCGATTAATATACTTAATGAATACCCCATGCTGTGTCAGTTATTAGAGATATGTGGGTGTTGTCCTGAAACACTGTATAACACCCGAATATCGTCAAATAGCCAACATGATATGAAATGAAATGAATATTTATTGTTTTACCAAGTTTACATAACTGATTGGGCTGGGATCCACTATTAAGTCTTATCTTACCTGTATCCACACCTGTATTAGAAGGTCCCGCTCAATCATCAATATATCATTTGACTCGACCTAAAATACTATGGGTCCTGCCTGTTACCCAGTACTTCAGGTTTTAGAGTCCGTATTTTATGTGAACACATTATTTTAGATCTTTTGATGGTATGCTATGATTAAATGATCCATTGTAATGTATAACCCTTGATCATCTATACTAATATTATAAAGATGTAAGTTTTGGATCTACTAAATGGATTTTGAAAATTCTTTTACCAATAGTTACTTGTGAGTGTCATAGGTCAACTTAACTACGTTATTTGTGAGTGTCATAGGTCATACTTAATTCCCGCATTTTCACAGGACAGGAAACAACGCGGATAAAACTGCAGGCGTCTGCTAGTTCGTCATACAAAGTGCCGAACATGGTACTGACCTTTCAAGCAGGCATCAGAAGTGAGAGCGTACTGGATCCCACAGGAGCCGAGCAGGAAGCCGACTTGTTGGAGTCCCGCGTCGCGTCTCGTCAATGGCACTTCTATAGGCACGGGAACGATGCCCGCTTGCAGACAGCCGTAAAAGGCGCACATGAAATTGATTGGGTCATTGTTGGGATACACTAACGCCACCCTGTCGCCGGGCTTAATTGAATTGTCCCCCGTAAGTGGGCCGCCGCTACTGCTTTTCGATGTGAACGTTCTATTTAATACTGCGTGCGCTATTTTCAGCGACCGGCTCAGTAGCTTCCCTGTGGAAAAACAAATATTTACAATTGCCGTGCCGGAAAGCGATTATTGATTATTATTACTGCCTCCGCACACTTTTCGCGCGTATACGGCTTTCCACGAACCCGTGGATACAGAGGCGTTACAATTAATGTTGCAAACGTATATACTGATCAACTGTGTCGTACAGTTAAGGTAATTATTAATTGTTACATAATGTATACCAAAATAACTAATTATGTAGGTACGAGTATACTTCTGTTTCGTACTATAGTATACTCAAACATTATAATTCTCGATCACAATCTGGCACTAGCTACATACTCATACTCTAAATTAATTTCGAAAACTAATTAGATGGAAATAGGCGTAAACCGCAAAATATTGTCAACGAAAAAATGTCGTCTAAAAATTTTAAAATTGAAACTCAGATTTTTATCTATGTTTTAAAATATTTAATTAGTTTAATCAACTTTTATTTTAAAAAAAGACTTATTTTACCTTTACCTTATTTTACCTATTTTTAAATCACATGCGAAGTTTTATAAGTTAGAAACTAATCGCAATTTACGTGACGATCCGCCAACGTTCGACGATAAAGTTACGTGAATTAGTTAATGAAGATAAAGTTGAACAGCATCGAGAGTTCCGACAAAGTTAAACGACATACATGTAAGGGATTTACGACGAAAATTTGTGAATTTCGTATAACGATTAAGAAAATGTATGAATATTATAACTTTTTAAAAAAAAAGGAAACCCAGTTTTCATACAAACTCGGGCCCAAAAAATTCAAACGATACAAAGCTGAAAATTGACCGTATATAAGAAAATCTCATGAGGCCAATTTTCAGAAAAATCTACGTTGGCTGAATCAGCTAAATTATTTTCCAAGGGTGTATTTGCGCAACTTCATTGGATCTGCTTTATTGACGTATTGATAGCGCGCATTTTCAAAGACTGCAAAAGCTGACAAGCAATGTCAATTAGTGAAATACCCGTTTGAAAAGCTGTTAATTAATTATATCAGCTTATTTTCCCTGTTGGCCAATTCAAATGGTGTAACTTAGTACAAAATACAAGATTTATAGTATGTTTTTCATTTCTGTATTGTTCTGAAGATTTTCCCAATTTCGTACTTCTCCTTTAATCATATTCAACGATCAACCAAACTGCTGCTACCGAGTATTGAGAGAGCCTGAAATGGCTTTTCGTGAAACGATTTCAACCTAAAGGTTAGTCCGTTTAAAGTTCAAAGTTTATTACCTAGACTAAACCACATCAATGGCTGTTATTCTGCACATATTCCAGGTAATTTATTCCATTTACTTGTAAATTGTACTAATCTTTTTGCTTTAGTTACTGTTCGATTATAGAAAAAATACACGTCTATGGTACAGTGGCAACCTGTGATAAGGTCTATTGTCTGTAGATATTGTTTATTCAACCTGTTACCCTTGTAGATGCAGATGTCATGTTATCTATTGTCATCTGTTCTTTCAGGTAATCTGTTGTTCACTATATTTTACTAATTAATAAATGGTACAGTCGAGCAGTGCTTAATGTATTTTCTTTTATTTCCGGGGTTATGTATAGATATGCTTGTCAAAATAAAAAAAATATAAAAGACTCTGCTAGGAGTTGGTACGAACATAAAAATTAAACCGACTTCAAAGATGTATTTCAGTTATTTTGATTCTAACACAAACTTACAAAACCGATTTTCATGAAAATGAATTGGGACAACGCTTTCAAAAAAAAAACGAATTTTCATAATTGGTTAGTACCTAAATTACGAGGTAACAAACATTAAGAAAACATACGCGTCGAAACTCTTCTGTTTTGGAAGTCGGTTAATAATTGAAGAAAAATTTTGAAGTCGTTTACTTACCAAATGTGAGTGAATTACTGAGTTTCCCGTTTGGATCGAGTACCGTGGCGACATTAGCTTTAAAAGACGCTGTTCCGTATCTCTGGAGAGCTGCTTCCAGGTTCCTCGGTAATCCAGCCGGTACTACAAGCTGTTCGCCGACGGCTGGAGTCATGGTGCCGCCTTCTGGTTTCGGCGCGTTTGGATCTTTTGGATTCGCCGCAATCTCCAACTCTATGTCATCGTCTTCGTAGAATTCTGGCAACGGCCTGCGTTTAGGCCGCTTGAGCGTGTTAAGGAGTTGTTGTATTTTGGCCGACACCTGCAATTTACATGCTAATTAAATAAAAGCACACAAACAAAAAGTCGAGTGTCCTATGGACCACAGGATATTAATGGTGTAAAGGGTATAAGGTGTGTAAAGGGTTTAAGGTGCTAGTAAGGGTCATCATCATTATCAACCCATATTCGGCACACTGCTGAGCTCAAGTCTCTTCTCAGAATGCGAAGGGGAAGGCCAATAGTCCACCACGCTGGCCCAATGCGGATTGGCAGACTTCAAACACGCAGAGAATTAAGAAAATTCTCTGGTATGCAGGTTTCCTCACGATGTTTTTCCTTCACCGTTTGAGAAACGTGATATTTAATTTCTTAAAATGCACACAAGTGAAAACTTGGAGGTGCATGCCCGGACCAGATTCGAACACACACCCTCCGGAATCGGAGGTAGAGGTGATTATGACCTCTACCTACCTACACTAGGCTATCACGGCTCTCTCTCTCGCTCACGGCTAGTAAGGGTAGTAGGTGTAAAGAGCATTGCGTGTATAAGAGTGTTGCGGTTGACCTTCCATCTGCCAGTGCCGGTGCCAGTGTCCTCAGGTTGCGCGTAGCATTGCACGCGGTCTGCGATGTGAGCGCCGCCGCGGCGGGCCCCCGACGTCGTGTGTGTTACGTCAGGCTGAATATCTAATGACAATATTTATTCTTCAATTAGTGCTCATCCTGACTGATTGTACAACCTGTTGAAAGGCGTTTCGTATTTTGCTAAAATAATTCGTCGTTATCAACCCATATACGGCTCACTGCTGAGCTCGAGTCTCCTCGCAGTATGAGAGGGGTTAGGCCCATAGTCCACCACGCTGGCCCAGTGCGGATTGGCAGACTTCACACACGCAGAGAATTAAGAAATTCCCTGGCGTGCAGGTTTCCTCACGATGTTTTCCTTCACCGTTTGAGACACGTGATATTTAATTTCTTAAAATGCACACAACTGAAAAGTTGGAGGTGCATGCCCCGGGTCGGATTCGAACCCACACCCTCCGGAATTGGAGGCAGAGGTCATATCCACTGGGCTATCAAGTTCCCTTCATATTCACTGGACTATCAAGCTAAACTAATTAAGAGGTAAGATTTGACTATTTGATTATTTGTTAACTACTCGACCGATGACACCATTGGAAAGCTAAAGCTAAAGATTACTTCAGTCAATAGTCAATATTCATTTATTTCAATTAGGCTTAGTTGACAAGCACTATCGAAATGCTTCGCCGAGTATAACCTATATTTATCCCCGTATTCCCACGAAAACGGAAACTATGCGATTAAACGATGGAGTCTGCACTTCTAGTTACACATATATGCTCATAAAAGGCTCGCGCTTTACCACGATCTCACTTGATGGCAAGAATTGATATGACAGAAGCTGAAACGCGCTTGCCTATAAAATGCTTATTCATTCTTGTCTTGAAGATAAAATAATCAGACGAATTCGGGTGACATTCTAAATCCTAAAAACGTACAAAGCCCTAGCAATGTCAGATACGTATGATGAAACCTACCAGTAGCTCAGCCCAGTTTACATACTGAGTTCCTCTCATTAATGGCATAACAAACCGCTGCCAACCCGGACGACTAGATCTGGCCACATATAACGCACGCAGTTTGAGTACAAAAAGTTAAAAGTATGGCACCGACTGCCGAAGTCAGTCAAGTAATGCTGGGTTCTACTTGTACCCATATTCAAAATCCCGAGAGAACCGCAGAACAGAAAGAATTGCAGAACCGCTTCAAATGCCTAGCAGATTAAAACTTTGTGGACAATTTGAAAAACAGGTTAGTGGAAAATGATTAGGTCTAAATTCTTTTAAACCCACTAAAGAGACACAAAACACTCAAGCCCATGAAAACAACAAAGGAGATTATATTTCTTCAATCGTTAATATAAACGCGTCAATATACTAATTAATAGATTGATCTTTTAGTCGTAAACATGTGACTTGCGAAACATCAATATCGTGTACATCACTAAGAAGCCGATATCCAATAAAGCTTTTAATTAGCCTTTGCTGATTGTTCTTTCACTCGCTCCGTGTAATCTAAATCTAATTAAGAAGACTGTCCGTTTTCATTAATAATGGGTGTATTTTTTACGGTTAAATTGAAAGGAAGAACCTATATAATATTTGTTCGAGTATTATCTAAAAAAAATTACTAAAGAATAAATTATGAGAGATCCCATATGGTAGGCTCTTATTTCTAATGGGTGGAATTGAGAATATTTTAAAATTTAGTTGTTTTAAAAGTAGTAGTTGACGCAAATCAATTGGCAAACTATTTGTTCAAGTGCGGACAACTGTTTACAAAGATCATTTCCTGTACATTCAATTTAACTCGTATTTCCATAATTGAAATTTTTAAAGCAGTTAACGAATAGATACGTTTTAAAGAACCAACATAAAAATATAATAACAATAATACTAACGTTTGTTTCATAAAATTTAATCATCATCATCATGATATTAGCCGATGGGCGTAGGCGTATACTGCAGGACGTAACAATTTTGTAGGGATTTCCAATCATCACGATCCTAAGGCGCCTGCATACAGCTACTCTCTCTGTCTCTCTGTCCCTGCGACTCGTGTGCCTTCAGTCCACATGGTGGGGGATCAACCAACACTGCACTTTTTAGTGAGGGGTCGCCAGTCCAACACCATGGGACCCAAACGTCCGTCGGCTTTTCGAACTATGTGCCCGCCCATTGCCACTTCAACTTTTCTTCTTCAATAACATAGTGTTATGCATTATATTTTTTGAAAGACAAATAAATAAATGAGAGAATCAAAAATAATCATGTATTGACCAGCATAATACTTCGTTACTTCTCATTTTCGTACATATTGTAGCTGTATACTACAAGTTAGGAACCAAAACTAGATCCCTTACGTTAAATAATAAACAGAGCTCGCATCAATCAGGTTTAGTTACTGTAGTCTTAGTTACGTTTATAAATAAACATGCTTTATATAAACTAGCCAAGAATATTGATATTTGGTAGATAGAATCAGTAAGCGTTACTAAAAACTAGGTCATAAAACGTCCTAATGTTTAGACGAGACAAGACCTACATTAAACTTTCGATAACGTCACAGGGAGGAAGTGTGATAAGCTGCTGTTAAAGCAAAGCTAAAATACAGACACCTTGTTAACAACTCGTTTGAAGCTGAATTATGAACTTAGAAACTTATGATTTACTCCTGAATTATAAATATGCTCCCGACCGATTTTTTTGACAATTTTATGTTAAGATTAACCATACACATGAGATATTATAGTGCAACAGTGTGTGCGCTATCTTTTCTTCCGAAATTCTTCAGACAGAAGTCCAAAAAAAGAAACAGACAGAACTCCAAAAGTCTTCGAACAGTGCATGTTGATGACCTATGGTTCCGAGACTTGGTCGCTAACTATGGGTCTCTTAAGAAAGCTTAGAGTCACACAGCGGGTGATGGAACAAGCTTAATATAGCTTGTTGGAGTATCAGTAGAAATGAGGAGATCCGCAGAAGATCCAAAGTCACTGACATAGCTCAAGTTGCGAAGCTCAAGTGGCAATGGGCGGGGCACATAGTTCGAAGAGCCGATGGACCTTGGGATCCCAAACAGCTGGAATGGCGACCTCGCACTAGAAAGCGCAGTGTTGGTCGAGGTGGACTGACGACATCAAGCAAGTCGCAGGGATTCGCTGGGTGCAGGTGGCTCAGTATCGTGATGTTTGGAAGTCCCTACAAAAGGCCTATGTCCTGCAGTGGACTTCCATCGGCTGATATGATGAGTATGTGCGCAAGCACAAGTGCACTCTCTATTCCCTCACTCTCATAGTCCGATGGAAAGGCAGACTGACACGACCGGTGAGACCAAGAGAGGTCAGGCACAGGCTTTACGTGCTCTCTGAGGCACAGAGGTGTATTAACACCGCCAACTTCCCAACTCCAGGCTGCTATTAAGGTTTTTCTAGTTAGAAAAGTACTAATAACGTATTTTTTTCTTGACCTGACCCGGGACTCGGACCCTGGACCTCAATGCAGTAGACGAACCAGCAGTGGTGCGCACTTCATAGATGACTTTGCCTGCCTTGAGGACTCATAATAAATCTATATTAGAAAAAGGATTTATCATTTTATACAATTTTTACGTACAGTGCATACCCTAGTTAATAACCTTGTGCACGCCACTATGAGGCAGAGCGGCAGATACTAAAAACTGCTGAAATATCTCTTTATTAAATGAATAATAAGTTAAACTAAAGGATATGCTTTTAATAGTTGGTGTTACTAAAGCAATAAAATTTTAAAGTAAAGTAAAGAAATCCAAGCACCTTAATTGGTTTAGAAGGAACAATCACTAAGTTCGCCGCTAGCCATTAAAGTTAGATCTTGCTTTCTTTGCGAGTTAATTAAACTCTCCTAGGTGAAGGAAGCTTTGTAGTCCAGCACAAAGATTTGCAGAACGTCCCTTTTTATTTTATAAGAAGCTTATTTACTTACAGCAGTGCGCTGTTCAAAGATATGATTTGCTGAACTACCCCCTTTGGAAAATATCTAACAGAAACTTCAATTACTTAATTTACTGTGAAGCACTTGAATTAATTACTTCTTATATTATTTTGCTGGATATTGCTTCTATAGTGAGCTGACGTGTTTCAACAAATATATGAATGAAGTAATTTAACACCGTACAATCTAAGATGTTATTAGCGCTCCTTTCTTTCTCTTTGATCTAAATATACTCTTATAAATGCGAAAGGTCAAGGTCAACGCAACCTGTATGGCTATTAAGTTGCATTACTATTAATTAAGCACAATACAGCTGTGTCTTTTACTGTTGCTTAATTAATAGTTATACCTACAACCTAACAGTCACAATATCCTACAAATTACGTGGTACATTATCTCGTTCCGACACTCAGAAATTTTTATTACCTGGTAACCCAGTTAGCTACCAGAATCAAGAATGTTGGATGACAAAAAGTTAATCGTCTCATTAAGATGAAGCTACTCAGAGAAAATTAACTTGATAGTAATCAATTGCATAGATCCTGGGCTAACAATATAACATGCTACTGAAGTAATATAGTCCTAACTATTGTGGCAGCGCAATATACAGAATCGACTAATTGATTTGTCACTTTAGTAATTCGAAACGTAGTACACATCCAGATCAGAATAACCTGATCCTGCATTATATCCTGGATCCTGGATTAGTAATCCGAGAGTCTAATTCACAATTTAGATTATGGCAGTTAACCTGCACATATGTTTCATTGGTGAATTCCTTTCTTAAATTTTAAGACAGAAATAGATAGAATTACATTTATTAATTTGATTTTAAAGTCGTATAAACATTTCTGTGCATTAAATTCAACTATTTTGCAAGTATCCCGAGGTATTGAATGGTCTGCATTTTTAGACAAATTATATTTGGACGAATATTGAAATACATTCTACTATTACATAATGGGTTTAGCGGTTGCACTTATGTATATTTGTAGAATGTATTTCTTCATTCTGAAGGGAGCGGACCTCACTTCTTGTATAAGAGGGTATATGGACGTTAGATGTACCAAACTGCTGCTATGCAAGTTGGACGGTATAGGGTGATAATGATAATCTCTATATCGAACACTATCTGCTGTTTTCCAAGTAATTCTCAGTAGCAGTCCGAAGTTGGGTAGCTTTTTTTTATTCTTTACAAGTTAGTCCTTGATTACAATCTCACCTGATGGTAAGTGATGATGCAATCTAAGATGGAAGCAGGCTAACTTGGATGAAAATCCACACCCCTTTCGGTTTCTACACGACATCGTACCGGAACGCTACATCGCTTGGCGGTAGGGTGGTAACTAGCAACGTCCGAAGCCTCCCACCAGCCAGACCTGACCCAATTAAGAAAACCTTTATTGGCCCAGCCACTGTGCCACGGAGGCCGTCGAGGTGGTGGTGTTACACCCATGCCTTGGAAAGCACTTTAAGCCGTTAGTTGCGGTTATTATTAACCGGAACTGGCTACTGAGAATCACTTGGAAGAATAGAAATCTTAATAATACCAATAACCATAGCCAGATAGCTAACCGAGGCAATTAGAAATAATGTATACTTACATGTAGGTAAATGTATTATTTCAGAAAGGTCAATCTCTGTCTTTTCCCTGGGTGCATGTTTCTTCTCCCTCGGGTAGTGAAGCTGCGGTAGAGGGTGCGGATGGGCGCGGGGGTGCGGGGCGGCGGGACGGCGGGCGGGAGGAGAGCCCAACTCGGGCGGTGGCGGCAGCTCCGAGTCTCCAGCACACGAATCTTCGTCTGAACTTGACGCTAATACAAAAAAATATATATAGTAGAAACATAGTAGGGGGCAATATCAGACTTGCCATAAACGATATACATATAATATACATTATGTTGAAGATAAGATAAAACGTAGAGCCTGGATTGACCTAGATGTGTTCGAAGGATTTCGTCCTGGTTATGGACACTTTTGAGAAATTAAACATGACTTCCTTCAAATCGTGAAGGAAACACATCGTGAGTAATTAGCCTAACCCCTCTCATCCTGAGAGGAGACTCGTGCTCCAAAGTGAGCGAAATACGAAATACGCGTAATAATGAAGATGGTGATGATGATATGGACATTTCCAATCAACCAACATAGTCATTTGAGCAAAATTATCAATGCAGCTCGTAACGCGATGTTTAACAAGCTGTAAGCGCACACGCGCGTATGTACCTACACTAAGACATTTTGGCGTTATATTAGTGGTT
The DNA here is from genome assembly GCF_947172395.1 of Bicyclus anynana. NCBI lineage: Eukaryota > Metazoa > Arthropoda > Insecta > Lepidoptera > Nymphalidae > Bicyclus > Bicyclus anynana. Next base: position 12,402,318 of record NC_069110.1, on the reverse strand, counting down.
CAGACTACTGATAGAACAGCGAAATGAAGAAATTTACTAAGAAATTTTATCAGTTAAATCTCGTGTCAAAAATGTAACCTCAAGGCTAAGTACTAGACCAACGAGACACTTCTAGAAAACTGGAAATAAATAGAATTCAGTGTATTGCGTCGTGATCGCTTATTAATTTCAAAACTAATTTGCTAAACCATTCATAAGGGTTAAGACAGTACAACTTTGTCAGTTCCACTAAAAGGTATATAATGCCATCAAAAACAACATTTTTAAATTTCTTCTCGCAACTCAATTGTTCTAGCGTAAAAAGTTGTGAGATCCATGTAATACCAAATCGGTTACTTCATTCAGTCCGTAATTAAGAGATCTTCTGTCTCAAGTTATTACTTAGATAACCTAACAAGATCTCATATGTAATTAGATAACCTAACGTATCAATATTAAAAATGTTTTATGTTTTTATTTATAACAAACATAAATAGGTATGGCCGTGCCGCTTTTTTTGATTTTTGCTCGACTTGGGTTGGCACTGCCGTGCTTCCAGATAATAGTAGAAATCGCGAGTCATTTCGATAAATTACTATAAAATATACATCCAATTCCATATTAGATCCAGGTAGCTAACCGCGTACAATTCCTGTTTTTATTCAACAAGTAAACGCTTGACTGCCATCTCACCTGATGTTAACATCAGGTTTCAAGTACAATGCAATTTATGGTGGTAGCCAACTATCTAATCTGTAAGAGTTACTGACTTATGTATAATTACAATAAAATGCAAAATCATTTTTTTTTTATAAACTACCACCACCTATTACAAGATAATTGGACAGGATAAAATAATATAATTCACGAATTAAGGTAATAACCGTCGGGGCTGCCATCAGTTTCTTCTAGCTGTCATTAGTGTCAATTATTTAGGGGCTACTACTTACAATCATTTATTTTACTTTATTGGCAATATTATTGTGTGTGCGGCCAACCTTACTAGCTATTTTCATGTTGTATAAATTCGTCTAGACCGTCTAGACAGCTAATTCAGCGAGATTTCGACACCGGAATTTGTTTTTGGACCGACTAAATATTATAGTCAATACTTGTTCAATACCCATGAAACAGCTTCAGGGCAGCAGGCGGGTCTAAACTAGAAATCTTTTCTCGTATGAGACCTTGGTCTGTAGTGATGACTCAAGTCGATGTGCGTGTATGTTAAAAGTTCCTCGATTACAGGTGGTATTAACATTCATTATTTAGGTTATTGTAGAGGGGAGGTATCAGTGTTGGTATAAATAAGAGGGTATTTGATGACTTGGGTTCAGTTTTTTGTTAGGCAGCGTAGACGCCGTTACGCTGCCAGTCGCGTTTGTGATTTCGTGCAATAAGTTTGTACAAATTTGTGTTGCAACACAAAAGTGTTGTAATTATTCATAATATTATGTGTTGCAATTATTGTTTATCATAAATTGTTGGAAGGTGAGTGTTGGCTAGTCGGAAGGGATCCCTTAAAACTACTCTCAAGGTCACAAGTTCTGGGACTTGCGAGGTGTTTCCTCCACCACAAAATAATGGTACAATCACAGTCACTGCTACCCGTCAGGTCACATATATGAACATTGCACAATGTACATATGTATTTGCTCATGAACTGTTACAATAATACGTACAAAGATCGTGTCTTTCTCTGTCAGGACTCTTCGCCATCATTGATGTTCGTTTCGATGGCATTGGGAGCGATGGTTTTGGTCTGTTCTGCATTTCAGCGAGCGCCTGCTGGACTGCCTCCTGTCGCACTTCTGTAAAGCAATTTTGGTGTTAGATACAAGTCATCTTATAATCTTCATACTTTGCTCTAGTTAAAGCCAAACGTTATTGCAAAGTCACATGTCCTGAATGAACTTATTTGTCAAATATAGATTTTATTTGTCTGGTGTCTTCACTAAAGGCAGTGCTACCATATCCGCATTTAACTTAATGTAACGTTTTTTTAATGGTCTAAGTGCCCGCGTTGGCCAGACTTTCATAATTTTATAAGAGCTAAAAATTCATCAGACCTCTTACTTAAGGCATCTATAAAGTAAGGATCATACATTATTTTTCTGATTGTGTACCTAAGTGCCATAGGTTCCTTAATGGGACCTCAGAGACATCACCGGTGGGTATGGGCGAGTGCAGAATCATCCAACTGATGGGGCCCAAAAGCAGAAGCATAAACAGAAAGATTATGAGTAAAACGACTTTCTAAGGATGTCTCCTCTGCGACTCTGACCTCGGTTCAGAGGGCCAATCTAGAAAGGTGTTTAAGACTCCGGTAAGGGTGAGTGAGAAACAGTGCTGTGACGTTCGCAAACTGCGCGACGTGTACATCTGGACAGTTAGTGGGTATATAACTCGTAAAGAGTGAATATAGAAGCGGGAAGAGCACGGAGTCCTGAGGAACTGCAGCTCGGATCGGCCTGGGTGACGAGAGAGTGTCATCTAGGCGGTATCGAAAGGCGCGATTTGACAGATAGTTGTCAAACAATCGGATAAGTCTGCTAGGCACACCGAAGCGGCTTCACTTGGCTGCCAGACTCGGTGAAGGCCTTTGGACTATAGTAGCTTTAGGCAATGGCAAGGAATAATGTCCATTACTTAGTTCTACTCTGAAAAGTCTTTTTAAAATTATATCGTGATGATATAAGATATGAGATCCTTAGTCGTCAGACACTTAGCTTCGTAGCAATTCTTTGTCGGAGTTAGGTTTGTCCTAAAATTAAGTGTCGCGACCGAGGTGATTTTTATATAATCCTGGAGGAAATAGTTATACTATACTTTAATGATAAAACACTTCTTTATTACAAAAACAATCTCACAAAGCCATGTGTATTTTCACCTTCTATAAAAAACCGAAGGTACGGCCTCTACAGGCTCTAGCTCTAACACTCCAATCAAGTAGCGTAGTGGTGTAATTAAATTTAAAATCTAAATGGTAGATATGTAACTGGCAACGAGACTGAATTCCCCCGATTTTGTTGCCATCTGTTTTCAGAATTACGAGTACCTCTCACTATGAAAGCGAATTGAATGACGTATTCACGTCAATAGCGTAGAACTATATAATTGGGTAAATATTTTGTAGCAAAGCTGAATAGTTTGTTCACAGCATGTTTATGATTTTAACGGCAAAGTGTTCATTCAGGATATATCACTTAATCTATATTGGTATATACATATCTATCTATTGCAAGTATTAATGCTATTTACAAATTCCAAATTATGTTACAAAGTTGTAGTCATTTAGATAAGATAATAATAATACGACTGATACTACAGATTGCTGAAAAACAAACTCATTCTACGTTTAAAATGCAAACAAAAGCAGCACTAATAATGACATTAAAACAAATGACAAAAGGGAAAACATTCTATGCATTTACTTAAAATAATAACGCAAGATAGTAGGGCATATGACTTTATTTTGTTACTGATGATGAAGAATAAATAGAGGATTGGTTTTTCTATATTATTATATTCGTTATTATTACTATATTCGTATTTATAAATACTCATTTTGGAATGACATTAAAACTAATTTCAAATTAGTATAATTTTCTATATTGCAATTTGTACAATATAATTGCTTTATTATTTGATAATAATTAGCAAAGAAATATTATTATAAACATTAAATTTTATGAGCGTGTAGCTTTTACAGTCGGCCGAACGTCTCATTAAAATTGTTCATAACTTTACTAATTACAATATTTTAGTACAAGATATTTTAGTCTTTATTAGATTTATAAAAATAGATACTCATTATAAAAAAAATTAGTCCTTGGTGGTGATCACACGTTTTAAGGACTATTATATTATCAAACTGGCCCACACCCTGTGGTTTCGCGTAGTTCCCATTCCTTTAGGAAGCCACGGATAAAATATAACCTATGACATTCACAAATAACGTAGCCTTCTATTGAAAATAATTTTCATAATCGGTTGTGTAGGTCCAGAGATGACCTTTACCTCTTTATATTATTAGTATAGATACATACATTGTAACTGAAATTAATAATTATGCTGACTTTTAAAGTAAAGAGGAAAATAGAAACCTGCATAAGTCACACTTTTCATCGACGCTGTAGAAACAAAATTCAAATAAAAACTACTGGTAAAACATGCTTTTCATGCTCTTTTTTAGTCAATTGCATTCATGTACAAACATTAAATTCAAATATTTCTATTCACTAGAGAAATAACACTAAAATATAATAATCATATAAAAAATAACCATTTACCACAAAGTCAGTTAAGTTAATTAAGCATTAAGAGTTAGTTGCACCTTAATATAAGTATATCTATCTAATAACTGATCTACGAATATTAGCATACTGAATATGAATAATATTCATACGTACAGGTGGCGAAGGATGGAATTTTGACGAAGGTAAGCCGTCCCGAAGAAAAGGAAATTCATGCCGCTTGATACAAACTGCGGTTTCTCATACATTCATACCTACTCGTATTCATTACAATAATGGATTTTTAAATGGTAACCCGGCGGGAATCAGCCTTTATGGACTCTTCGCCGTTGATACGTATGAGCTAATAGTATGATATGATATAAGCGGAGTAATCAGACGTGCAACTATGAAAACATGCATAGTAATTTACGTGACACGGCCAATGTGTTCACAGAAATAGTGTCAAATTCATAACAGTCATGCCAAACTATCGTGGCCATATTTATAAACATGGATTAGGATAAAACACATCAAGTTTTCGCAAAGTAATGTGAACTTTAAACAGTAGTGATTAGGTCCACTTTACTTTGAAGAAAATTGAGGTTTAAATGTTAATCCATGATTATGAATATGGAGGTCGGTGTTTTACGTACCGTGTTCAAGTTAAGAGCGTTATGCCAGCAACACACGGTCAAGTATCATTTCGGTATATGAATGTGAAAATATAAAATATAGAACTATGATTGTAGCTTATTTAGAGATGCTCCAGACTTGACGTATACTTGGCAGTGTGTGACTGGCGTTAAGAACCAATTAAAACATTTATAGACTAATAAAAAAAATACCAAAAATTGTATAGCCACAGTACCGAAGATAATACACGGTGAACTAAATTAGTAAAAGTTCAATCAAGAGTTATCTCTCTCACAGAACATAAAAAACTGAGCACTACGTGTTTGGATTCGCAGTACTTTGAATCAGATCATGAGATACATTCAGATACTCGTAAGTTATAAATTTATCCCTGCGAATATGTCGATACAGAAAAAAAATACCAAGAAAATATGAATCATGGGTACAAAATAAAATGATCTTAGTTTGAGAGCAATTGTTTAAATAAATAAGCATACAGACTTGTTGCGCAGTGTAATTTTCATAAACAAACATTTCCCATAAGTTAGCATAAAAATATACATTTGTTTTTAGTATTATGCAACACTGTTCCCAAACAAAAAAATCACAACTAAGCATTAAATGGAAGTCTAAATGATAAAAGAATGCTTCAAAGAAACTGCTCTTTACTTGTACCACATGGCTGATTAAAAATTACAAGGTCAATACTATGCGTACAATAATATGCTGAGTTTTTGTTGAATGCACATTTTAGTTTATGTTTATGATTCAAAATAAATGTTTCATAACTTTCGCAACTTAGTCCGCGTGGTATTCGCTTTTTAGGGTTCCGTAGTGTAATATACAAACTGTAGAATGCAGTTATAGATTAATAAGTAAACAAAGAGTCTATGAATGCAGTCCGAGCCAAAGAGATAATAGAATTCAAATATGGCCGCCGTATTGTCAAACACTGTTTGTGTCACCGTATAAAAGACGGACAACGAACGAGGCCAGAATTAGTCATAGTGAACCAGCGGACAAAACATCACACGTAGTCAACAAGATACCCTCATAGTTTTGCCATGTCCGTCTGTCGGTCCGCGGTTTAGCTCTAAGAAAAGAAGTAGTTCTAGAAAAATGTAAACGCCGACACAGTCGTCTAGTGGTGATATTTTTTTTTATAAATAGAATAAATAAATAAATACAGGTGCGATTGTAGTCAAGGGCTAACTTGTAAATAATAATAATAATAATAAAAAGAATAAATAGAGAGATAATATTTTAATCTCATAGTGTGAGATATATTTAGATAGGTCTATAAAAAATTGTACGTATGTTATCTTTTGATTTAGGGATCCGTTTCAGGGTTCCTATCAGGGTTTTAATTATTTTTTTGTTAAGGTCAAGTTTCCCCTTCCTCTGCCAGCTAAACGCAGCTGTCAGCTAGATAAGTGAAAAATTATTAGTAGTTCAAGTAATGAAATGAAAAGTACCACAGCTAAGTAGTGATTAAAATTGAAATAGTTGTAGTCGACCAACCAAAGACCACTATCCTAAGTAGGCATTGGTGACGGTGACGTAAAACTACAGAACCCGCGCATGGCCCGACACGAACTTGGATATTTTTATTTAAGCATTTTGTTCTGTGTTTTTCAATGAAACAATACAAATCCACGAAAATATGACGTTGCAAAAGTAAATAATGAAAAACGCTTCAGTTGTGATCGAATAAAAGGGTTTTTCATTATTGAAATATAAAATGAACGTGAAATTCTCACAGACAAACTTCATTTAATAATATTTCCAAAATTCGTGGAGTTCCACTATTCAATGCGTGTACAAGAGTATTCAGTCGACAAGGGGAGTTAAATAAATGGTTGCGCTGGTTGATTTTAACTTTATGCTTTTAAATATTAAAGGGTTCTTTTCATAAACTGCTATTGTTAATGTCACCACCTTTATGGTCACCACAAACATTTTACCTTAAAAAACTCAAGTAACAACTTGTTTATAGGACGATAGACTTAATTATCTATACATATACATACATATTAAACGACACGGATCTCCGCGCTTCTGTCTGTCTATCTGTAATAGTACTGAACGGATTTTCATGCGGTTTTCACCAATATACAGTGTTTTTATGAGGAGCGTTTAACTATACTTAGTATAATTTCTCAAGGTATTGTGTTAATCTGGTAAAATATGAACATAATTTTTGCAAATGTCAAGAAAAGTCAAGAATTCTCTTCAAGGTGTAAGACTACACGGTAGGATATTCGCATTAAAGGTACATCTATCTTTTAAGGAAAACTTAATATACCCATTCTATGTTCTAAAAAATCTTTTGTATGTCTGGTAAGAGCAAAAAGCTACAGCGATCCGCGGAAGAGTTGTGTGAAGGACAGTAATAATCAATGTGTGATCATAACCCGAAGAGGAGCTTAATGGAGTGACCTTGAATCTAAAATTTACTCTTCTATCAAAAAATCAGTTTAAACCCGAGCGACTGATCACTGACGGATTCCTCTACAATAAAACTTTGCACCGATTTTTTCGCTGACGAAGTTGCAACCGGCTACTAAAATAATCTCAAGTTCAGAATAAATTTTATAATAAAGTAGCTGACCAAGCGAACTTTATAACACCTTACGAAAACGTTAAACTTTCTCGTACAAAAATATTAACAACTTCAATCGCTTCTACAAAATTGCTATACTGCTAATGCAATTGAAGAGTCTGTGATTTCAAAAGTTACACGGTAATATAACATAATCAACGTTTTTTTAAAATTTTGTCCGTCTGACTTTCTGTTTGTCCGGGACAATCTCTGGAACGGTTGATACAATTTTAATGGGACTTTCACTGGAAAATAGAGGAGACTATGGAGCAACGTATAGGCTACTTAGTACTTTTTCTGAATCTAAGTAGCGGGTGCCCGCTAGTTCTTACTCAACACGGCAACTACTGAATCGATTTGGTTTCAATTTAAAACGTTTATCGAGGCTATAATCTATCTGATTATACGCTCAATTATACATAGGCTATTTTTATCCCGAAAAATCCATGGTATTTGCGAGATTTGCGACGGTTATGATAGTGCGAATGTTTGTACCTTTTTACGTCGTGACTACAGAACCGAATTAGCTAAAATTTGGAATTGCACATATTGCACATAAAATTGCACATATTTATGTTTCGCGGGTAACACCGCAAGGCGAAGCAGAACTCGTATATACAATAAGAAACATAGTCATCTAATCTATTATTTAGAACCAAAGGTCCCTATTTCTACGTTTGAATCAGTGACTTGCATGACACGAATCCACGTACGAGCAACGATTATCGCGCTATACTATTACAGACAAGGCGTGCACAGAAACCTCAATTAATCATCCCATTGAGTATGCGTGCCAAATTATTTGCATGGATGGAAGTACCTACTCGAAACCACAATGTTCTAGCACGTAACACTTCATTCTCCAGTCACTAAACGGTGTGTAGACACTACACGCTCTAATGGATGAAGCAAAGTGATAGATGCTATCAAAACAGTCTCAACTGCCTTCGGGATAGAGAACAGCCGTGCAAATGGTGTTACTGATAATTACAGGCTGCACATTCAGTCATCATCCTTATCATCAGTCTGATTAATCTCTCTAGAATCTCTACAGAATTCAAGCCCTCTCAAAGGAGAATATAGAAGTTACACCCACGAATGCTCGATAATCGATATATTACTATAAACCTAATAATATAACAATAATAAAACCTTTTATATTTTATAAGGCTTTACCTTTTATAAGCTAAAAAATTATTTAATAAATAAGAGTGAATATAACCTACAATGAAATAAGTTTCAAAGCATTAACAATCAAAAATCGAATATGTAATATACGATCCACGTATATTTCAGGTAGTAAAATCAGACGTTTAACTAAATCTATAGTAAAACTTTCAACAATAAGGTTATTGCTATGTATTATAACTTTAAAAATACCAGTCGAACTTATTTAAAACAATAAATAAGTTTTACCGTGAAGGGAATACGAATATCTCTGACATTTTAGAATATCAACAGTTCCAAATATACTTGCAATAAAACAGTAACATCAAATTCTGTAAATCTATATTGAAGCCAAAAATATATTTTTTTATTTTTGTCTGTCTGTCTGACTCTATTTTTGTTGACCGGGCATCATGCTGAAACCACTGAATGAATTTAAATGAAACTTGCCACAACTGTAGACCATAATACATAAAAGGTAGGTTATAGGATACATTTTGTCGCGAAAATTAAATCAGAAGTGGTAAAACAAGGGTTGATAGTTTGCATGGAAAGTCCTTCAGTTTTCAAGTTATTTTTTGTAAAAAAGTTACAGTTTTTAATTTATTTAGTCGACTACTATTACATAATATATAATACATGCGAAATTATAAATCGGAGGGTGAAATAGGTGTTTAAAGCTTATACCGATTTCCACGCGGACGAAGCCTCGGGCGTCCGCTAATTATTAAATAAATAGCAAATGTTTATAGCAGAATAATACTGAAAGTAAATGTCGGTAATTAATGTAATAATACGCCTTTGTGAGTCACAGCCACAAACCGCAGCACAGATAAGTAATTGAAAACAAATGATTATTTTTTATTAACAGTTTGCGAGGTATTCGCTGCTTAAATTTAATGCAATACCAAAATGTGGTTATCTCCACAATTAACCGTAGGCATCTATACTAATATATAAAGCTGAGGAGTTTGTTTGTTTGTTTGATTGAACGCGCTAATCTCAGGAACTACTGGTCCGATTTGAAAAATTCTTTCAGTGTTAGATAGCCCATTTATCGAGGAAGGATTAATTATCCCCGTATTCCTACGGAAACTGGAACCACGCGGGTGAAACTGCGCAGCATCAGCTAGTTTGATATACAATATCACCCGATTTATTCTTTTTAATATGCATACAGTTAAATTTTTAATATTATTTTTAAGATCAATCAAAACTTCTAAGAGTACATTATACAAATGCTCAAACATTAAAATATAATCTATACAATTTATCGGTAAAGTTTGTTAGGATGTAGAGGGTAATGTATGGACTTCATCATTATCAACCAATATTCGGCTCACTGCTGAGCTCAAGTCTCCTCTCAGAATGAGAGGGGTTAGGCCAATAGTCCACCACGCTGGCCCAATGCGGATTTAGAAAATTCTCTGGTGGTATGCAGGTATTCTCACGATGTTTTCCTTCACCGCTTGAGACACGTGATATTTAATTTTTTAAAAATGCACACAACTGAAAAGTTGGAGGTGCATGCCCCGGATTCGAGCCCACACCTTCCGAAATCGGAGGCAAAGGTCATATCCACTGGGCTATCACGGCTCTTATGTCTGGACTTACTGAACCTATATTGCATTTTTTACCAATATAAAGCCACGTTATTTGTAGTGGCATAGGCTATATTAGATCCCCGTATTTTTTTATTTTTTCTAAAAGAATATTTGCCATATTCTTTATAATGTGACCAATATTCCCATTCCCCTTCAACTAGTCGGGAAAGACTGTGCTAGGAGTGGGTACGACAATAGACCAACGGGATGAGGATTGAACCACCACCTCTCTGTGATGAATCCAACCGCTCTTACCGTTGAGCTAGTGAGGCTTTGAGTTATTCCCAGGGGATCGAGTTTAACGCGGGCGAAACCGCAGGGCATCTGCTAGTATACAATATTAGCGGTAGCATAAATGAAGTTCAACAACTGTAAGATATAAGCCCTGAGGACAGGGACGAGTATCCTTTGTAAAAGATGAGCTCGCGAGTGCACGAGACTTATAAAACTTTTTGCCCTGGGATATTGCCTTTATGTTCACTTTGTGATATTTCGACTGGAGCATATTCATACGTAATTTCTGTGCTTGTTCAATGTTCAACGGGAAATTTTACATTTATCAGAGTGTTTTAACATTCTGCTCAACAATATTTTATAATATAGATATGTTACGTGTCTACAAAATCACCGCAAAAAGTGATCTGAATTTAGCTACTCCAATGAGCGCACACATACACAACTGTGTGTTTACTTACATTATATATTTATAGTTTTTTTAGTCCTGAACACACAACTCGATATTGTAGACAATATTTAGATATTATTTGTTTAAATAACGTTCGTGGTCTAATAAGCCACTAAATAAAATTAAGAAAATTACCTATACACATTTGTTTGCCTCAGTTTTGATGCGCTAGTGCCCTATCTCCATAAAATATTGATTCTACTCGTATATGTTACGTGTTGAACATATTTTTTCCCCGCATAGAATATTTGTGAACAAAACACTAAATATTTAAGAATTTAAACTATCGTGAGTGTTATTCATATTAATTGATTATGAAACACGGCTAAAACTCACTTGATATTAGGTCGGAGTATGCCCAATTAGTTTCGAACCCATACGGGTCCCTTAGTCATGAGCTGGTTCTTGCATCGCGGCACGATCCAAACTGCGAAACGGCTGCGCGACACGCTGCTGCTCGCATTGCGCGCGCGGAGAGGGGTTGATGCAATTCAATGCAAGAACCAGCTCATGACTAAGGGCCCCGTATGGGTTCAAAACTAGTCGGGCATACTCCGACCTAATATCACGTGAGTTTTAGCCGTGTTTCATAATCAATTAATAAAAACACTAAATAGTTATAAAAGCGTTAGCTTTTAGCGTTTTCTGTTCTGTGGTTATTTTAATTATTACATGTGGTACCTTTTCTGGGTACGTCCTATTTGCATCAACTTCGCAAATAATTATGCCATTAAGGCGAAGTGAGTAGTGACCCTGCTTCCTGCATCCACGACTGTGGGTTCGATTCCCACAACTGTCATAAGTTATTTACCTATGCCAAGCAACCTACACAATGTCAAAAAGTCCAAAACCCTAAACTGTCCAAGTACAAAATGTATTTTGGATTAACATGATTAATACTAACGATAGTTTAAATTTTGAATCTGTATCGCCAAACGATTTAGCGTTCCGGTAAGATGCAGTGCAGAAACCGAAAGGACTGTGGATCTTTCATCCTTCTCTTAACAAGTGAGACCGCTTCCATCTTAGATTGCATTATCATTTACCATCAGGTGAGACTGAAGTCAAGGGCTAACTTGTAAAGAATAAAAAAAAAAAAAACAAAATAATGCATGTTGTCAGAGCGCAAATGTATGTCGCAATAAAAAAGAAATTCTATTAAGATGAAGTAAAGGGTTTACTTGTGAAGAATAAAAAAAAAAATACTTTCAGTTTTCATAACATGAAAACTGAAAGTATTTTTTAGTAGGTCTGGCTATCGCAGGCTCTCAGTCCATAAGCCGCATAGAAGGACTTCGTTCCAATAAAAAATGAATAACCTATGTAACCTTTAGGCGTGAATGACATCGCAATAAATTTTTACAATTTAGTGAAACCAAAAGAAGTGTGGATTTTCATCCTTCTCCTAACAAGTTAGAACGCTTCAATCTTAGATAGCATTATCACTTAGCATCAGGTGAGAATGTAGTAAAGGGCTAACTTGTAAAGAATAAAAAAAACTTTCAGTTTTCATAAAATGTCTGTCTACGCAGGCTCTCAGTCCATAACCCGCATAGAAGAACTTCGTTCCAAAATATAAAAGCATAACCTATATAACCTTAAGAAGGATTTCGTTCCAAAAAAAATGAATAACCTATGTAACCTTTAGGCGTGAATGACATCGCAATAAATTTTTACAATTTAGTGAAATCGAAAGGAGTGTGGATTTTCATCCTTCTCCTAACAAGTTAGAACGCTTCCATCTTAGATAGCATTATCACTTAGCATCAGGTGAGAATGTAGTAAAGGGCTAACTTGTAAAGAATAAAAAATAAACTTACAATTTTCATAAAATATCTGGCGACGCAGGCTCTCAGTCCATAACCCGCATAGAAGAACTTCGTTCAAAAAAATAAACGAATAACCTATATAACCTTTAGAATGTATACTGTGCTTCAGGCGTGAATGACAACGCAATCAATTTTTACAATTTAGTGCAGCTTCAGTTTTCACAGGCACATAAACCCGCTTGCACGTTGACCGGCGCCGTGGCGTCCAATTAAAAAACTGGCACCGCCCGCAGTTGCTATTGTTGTTCTAGCAAGACTAAAAATAAGGGACTAATGAAAATATTCACAATTTTAAATTTTTTAGCCTTTAAACTATGCTCAACTCAACTTTTAACTCAAGTATTTATTATCGAGCACTTTAACAAAAATCCAAGTGTGAAAGCCTTCATAACTTAAACTGATCACTTGACCTGTCGATAGCAAATGTCATTCCCATGCATTTTTCAGTTTTCGAAGCGTTAGCGACCGTAGAAAGAGAATCGACGTGCCACTTAGCTGAGGGGCAGGCCTTGAAGTGGGACTTTAAAATAAGTTGTAAACAGTGATGATAAAACACCAGAATAATCAACCTTTTTATCAACCCTATCCATCTATACTAATATTATAAAGCTGAAAAGTTTGTTTGTTCGTTTGATCGCGCTGATCTCAGGAACTACTGGTCCGATCCGTTATAAAAAACTGAAGGTTAATCCTACCGTACCTAATTGAAGACCATTTATATACCTATGCATCTCACCAATTACCAATTACCATGGAACTTGCCTCACTAGACGTTACCCCTCTGTCATAAGTGCATGATCACGATCTAACGTGTTAGGGTAAGACCAGAGTTATCTGACACAGCTCATTCTCACAAAGATGAACCTAGGGTTCTAGAAGCGTCTCATGTGCTTTGAACACCGTCGTGGAGACTTGCTTTGTGACATATGGGCAGATACAAGGTGAGAAAGATAACTAATAAAATCTTTTTAACAAAAAAAAAAACAACCGACTTTAAAATCACAAAAACTGAAGAATAACATCGTATGTTCTACCTTCTGATCACTTTCAAGACGGTGCCAAGCCAGTGGCGTATTAATTAAAGCCGTCTCTCAAAGAACCACGGTAAAGAACCGTCTGAAAATCTTTAAACTTTATGATTCAAACGGCTTGAGTTAATGCATCACTCCAAAGTAATCAGAAGATAGCACATACAATATTATTTATCACTCATTAGTTTATTGTTGTGATTTTGAAGACGGTTAAATATTTTTGTTAAAATAATTTTATTTTTCTGTTTTTATGTGTCCTAGCATTGTAAACGAAAGCGCCACAGTACGGGCAATTTCATTATTTTAATTTTAACACAAAACTACTGAACCGATTTTCATGAAAATTAAACAGGATCAATCTGGAAGTATATTCTTTCAGAAAAAAAAAGAATTTCCAAAATTAGTTAAGAAATTACGAAGTTATGATGTAACAAACACCTCCACCTTTTTTATGTCAGTTAAAAAATAGTTTTACGTAGCATAACGTTTGACATTTATTTATTTATTTAGACACAAATACACAGCACAAAACTATTGGCGACACATGCAGCGGAAATGTTGCGTGTACAAGCCGTTTATTTTCTCTTGCACGCACATGTGTATGTAACTTTTTTTAAAACAATATTTCTTATGTGTAGTTGTGTAAAATATTACGAACATTCAAGTTACTTACAATCTAATCAGAAGCTTTGTCTAGTAGTTGATAAAAAACATTAACTTTAGAAGAATTGTTTTGCATAATAATAAGATACTCGTAGATTTTATTGTATTATTGTTCTAATTAATTATCTATAGCTTTATATTATAAAACATAGTCCTTTGCCACATTTGTCTTTCTGTCGGTTCTCGAAAACTAATGATTTTCATGCTGTTTTCAATTTAATAACATTTTATCGATCAGTGATTAATTGATCACTATCCATGAGGATGATGTTTTATAATATAATTCGGCAAGCTTGATTAAATCGGTTGAAATAGGATAACTATTGGAATTTTCGGAATAAATCAAGCTGCTTGGGAGCTTTCATCGTAAAGGCTGCATATTCCTTCAAAATATTACAACAAAATTATGCATGGTGGTATGTTATAGATGTATAAAAAAATCCGCGACAGCCAATATGTCTATTTAATGAATAGCTAACGATGGCTTATACCTATAATAAAAGTTTACGCCGTTCTCGTAGTTGATAATATAATATTTTCTTGTTGTCAGAGCTCAAATGTTTATCCCAATAAAAAAGAATTTCTATTAAGGTATAAAATTTCTCCATTTAATTTAGCTATAGAGGGCTTCAGTGTGAAAAGCTTTTTCCGCGCCATGACCGCTAAGAGGCTTACGAATCTTGAAAACACAAATTCAATATTTTTTTACAAACAGACTTTTTTAGTAAAGTGATTTATCGCAACACCTTCAACTTAATAATCTCATCGTTAAAATAACACACAATTTAGATACAAAAATTTATTTTTATGTTTTCAAAAACAAAATGAAGAACTATTACAATTTTTACCATTAAGAGTTTGATATTTAAGAAATCTTGATATATTTAATTCTACTTAGACTTAGATCATGGTAACTTATAGTTTCGGAATGCAGTAATAAAAGAATTATTTAAGAAGTCAAAAGTATGTATTTAAGAAGTGGAATAAAAACATAAAAAGTGTATAAAACAATATTAAATAAAAACTGTTCCGTCACCTGCCGGTTTAATTAACGGAATTTTACACGTACATTAATCACCGGGGATTTTTCCCAGTGTAATGAAGGCAAGAGCGTAAACACGCAGGAATATTCCTACCTACCAATCAGATTATTGAGAGATAACGTGATAAAACACGTCAACTGTAATAATCTGATAGACCTGGTTTACGCCTGCACGTCTCCGTCACGGGGAACGGTAGAGCTGTATGCCACACATCCAATTATATGTCGACAAGTAAGTACGAGAACCGACATCAAATATATACCCTCATCTGTCATTTATTAAGGACTAGCGGACGCCCGCGACTTCGTCCGCGTGAAAATCGATGTAAACTTTCAACGCCTATTCACACACTTCAGAACCGATTTTGAAAAATCTTTCACCGATAAAAAGCTAAGTTATTTGCAAATGTCACAGGCAATTTTTTTGCTCCGTGTTCTATCGGGAACAGGTGAAACCGCGGGGCGTCTTATAGCTTCATTTTTGCGTCTTTTAGAAATTAATATTATTTCCGAAACTATACGACTAATTAACAACCTTTATTTTGATAAGGATTTAAGTTAAGTTGAGTACATAATGACGTAAACCTTAGTATATGATTTAAATAATTTATTAAAGTACAAAAGGTACTATATCTGCTAAAATATAGAAAATAGATACAGGCTGTCGCGACATTTTTTGTTGAAAATAATGTGTTCTGCAAAGTTGTAGTACATTATTTTATTCTAACATCAATAGCTTTTGCAGCGCACGCCATGTAAAACAAAACCTTTGTACGCCTTGGGTTACATTATTGGAGTTTCAAGAAGGATCCCTAATTTTTTTGAAAATATATTATAGCCTATAGACTTCCTCGATGAATGGGTTATATCACTGAAAGTATTTTTCAAATCGGATCAGTAGTACCTGAGATTAGAGCGTTCAATCAAACAAACAAACAAACAAACTCTTCAGCTTTATATAAGCTTTAGCTTTATATATAGAAAATAAAAATATTCACACTGACACTTTGCCAGGTTAAATTGAGGCCTGTTAATATTAAATGCTTAAATTTTTATGAAATTTATTTAATCAATTAATAAAAAAAGTGCACTAGTTCAGATAATATATCTAACTAATATAGCATAGATGTTGTTAGTAATTCTTAGCTCACGGTATTTCATATTCACTATTTACTTAATACTAAGTGATCAAAATTGAGATTATAGTTATAAAATGTCATTCAGTGGCAAATGAAACCCTTCTTGAATATCTTATAGTGGATATTGCCCAGTTCACATTGTATATCTCGACAAAGGGCTTTATGGAGTACGAAAGTCGTGGTTGTTATTGATTTGATAGTAATTATATAGTGGCTAACTATTTTATTTCATTTTTATTTTATATAGTGGCTAACATATGTCAAAAAGTTAGTGAATAGGGCGGCAGAACGCTCTCGATCACTTCAACCAATTGACATGTCAAAAAAACAACACATTACATTACACAGAGTTCTGATATTCATTTTATAAAACACTAGCGGACCCGGTCAAGCTTCGCTTTGACTTATGTGCACTTCTTCCCTATCCCTATCCCTATCCCTACCCTACTCCTACCCTACCCCAACACTACCCTAAAAAAATGAACTTTCCGTAAGAACCATCCTCGAACTTCAAGGAGTATTCTAAAAAAAAATTAGGGTAATCGGTTCAACCGTTCTCCAGATTTGCGCTTAGAAAGATTCAAGTTTCATTTTTAACACGCATAAATTAGTTTCACTTACGAGTATAACTAACTGTGTATGTAAGAAAATCTTGGAATCTAAATTTGACCCACTTGCCGGTCGTCGATTAGGATGAAATTTTGCACACGCTCTGAGTTCTGATGACAATACGTGATGCTAAAAGCGTGTTTTTTAGTTTTTTAAACTAAAAAACACGCTTTTAGCATCACACTTTATTATTATTATATATATAGATAGTTAGAAATTTGTATTCAATTGAAATGTCTATATTAGAAATGTCCCACGGCACTCGAGACTAAGCGTTAAATCCGGGCAATATACACCGATCAGCGGCTTAGCCGAGTGCATCCTTCGCCGAAGCAACGTATTGAAACCCGACCACTGCAGTGTACCTGAAATCTGTCTGTAGGCAGACCAGCACGTCTGTTGTTACACAGGTAAATACCAGTAAATCTATGCCATTGTTCGTAAAACACATCAAACACTTATGCATTTAAACCGTTTCACCCTACCTAATATTTCATATTAATTAATAGAAAATGCCTGTACAGTGTACATAACCTAAATTTCACCGTAATACAGAAAAAAATCATAAAAAAGTTGAACCGACTTCAAAATCCGAAAATAAACTAAAAAGCAAAAATAACATCGTACGTGCTACCTCCTGATCACTTTGAAGTCGGTCCCAATACTGTGATGCATTAACTCAAGCCGATAAAATCATAAAGGTTTAGGATTTTCAGACAGTTCTTTCCCGTGGTTCTTTCAGAAACGGCTACGATAAATGGGCTATCTAACACTGAAAGAATTTTTCAAATCGGAATAGTAGTTCCTGAGCTAATCTCAGCAAACAATGTAACAAACAAACTCTTTAGCTTTATAATATTAATTTATAATAACAATTTTAATTTCTAAAGTATTATCATATTTCTTTGTGAATTTAATTGCTAGTGAATTATAACACATCTGTCAGAAGTTATAAAGAATATTATCTGGATTATACTCAATAATCCTTTTAACAATATAAGATAATAATGAATATTGTTTAAGCAAGGACTTCGTCGTTGTATTCATCAATATGATCTATAGTGTGTGTGCTAACTAGCCAATCTACATATTGACTAAGGTATGGAGTTTGTAAAGAAAAGTTCGTGCCTGAGTCTCGCCTTAAACACTAAAACCATCAAACTACCTATCCTAAAAAAAACCTCTCCGCTAAAACCTCTCAGCTAAAAAAAGATTTAGCCAAATCGGTTCAGCCGCTCACGAGATTTGCGCTTATCAACATATTTTATAAATTAATTTTTATATTATAGATATTACAGACTGACATCTTTTATAAAGAACGTATATTGAAGAACAATTCAATACACAATCCAATCCTTAGCAAGCATACAACAATAGCAAGTTTTGGATTTAACTAAGAACTGAAACTACAAACTACAAACGTTGCAAGTCAACAAGCGAATGATCCTAGCAGCTAAAGGGATTAGAAATGCTCGACAGACAAATCTGTAGAGCGAAATCCAATAACCAATAGCTGGAAATGGAATATCGAGCATATATACATATGCAAACGAATATAGTAAGTACACTTTGCCTGCAGGATATACGTTGTCAGTTCGAAATTTCAATAAAGTTTTGTTCTTTTACAGTAACTGCCTTGTTACTCCAGTGTTTCACAAACCCGCATGAAAGCAGCGTGCTAAGCTATATATCCTCTTCTATAAGAAGGAAGGCCTACCCCAGTAGTGGGCCGTTAAAAAGGGATGATAATGATGATGATTCGATCGAATCAGAAATGAGAAGATCCGCAGAAGAACCAAAATCACTGACATAGCTCAACGAGTTGCGAAGCTGAAGTGGCAATGGGCGGGGCACATAGTTCTAAGAGCCGATGAACGTTGGGGTCCCATAGTGCTGGAATGGCAACCCCGCACTAGAAAGCGCAGTGTTGGTCGACCCCCCACCAGGTGGACTGACGACATCAAGCGAGTCGCAGGGATTCGCTGGATGGGTGGCTCAATATCGTGATGTTTGGAAGTCCCTACAAAAGGCCTATGTCTTCATTGGACGTCCATCGGCTGATATGATGATGATAATGATGATAAGGTGGATTTACTACTCTACTGCTAAAATTATCGTGATAAACGTCAGATACACTCTACAAATCGATATAGATCACAAAATTTAAAAAATGGAGCTTCTCATTAATACGAAATCCATATTTTTTACTGTTAAGCAGTTTAGTAGTTCAACCTAATATTGAACACTAGCTACCGTCCGCGTCTTCGTCCGCGTGGAATAATTACGTTGGGCTAATGTTAACTTTAATCGGCGACTTCGTTTATATAGGTGAGTAAATATCGGCGCCGGAACGCATCGTGTGGCATACAGTGGCGTGCATAAGGTTGTCGATCAGGGTATGCACTAGTAATAAAATAAAGAAAACTGGAAAAATCTGTATTTAATAAGCACTGGGAAGTAAACTTTTAGGGTATGCAGTACTTTAATGCATGTATGAAGTGCACGCCACTGGTGGCATATCATTGATATTTATATGCAGGCCGCCGCAGCGATACCGCTCCGGTGCCGCGTTGCTACCGCACTGCACCGTGTGACTTCTCCCTAACATTGAAAGAATTTTTCAAATCACACCAGTAGTTTCTGAGGTAAACGCGTTCAAGCAAACAAACCAACAAACAAACTCTAGCTTTATAACATTAGTATAGATAACAAGACACGTGGCAACAATGTCAGCAATGTTTAAAATATTAACGAGCAGTTCATACAGACATTCCGTAAGGATACAATCACAAGCACTTATATCAATTTAACATTTAAGAAACTATGTCAGTTGCTAGCAGGCACGGGCATCTTCCTATGTTATGAAATAGACTATATAAAACGTTATCAACTTGTTCTAGTATTACACATGAGGTACACTTTTATAGGTATTCTAATATATAAATGCGAAAGGTCATTCATCACAAAATCTCGAAAACCGCGAGACATACAAAGATGAAATTTATAATTGGTAGGTGTCCACTAAGAACGGATTTTGCAATAGGACTGGATGAATTCCGAACTCGTCATTCATCCGCCCTTAGACGTCCCTACGTCTAAGGGCGGATGAAGTTGTGAGCGCCCGCTAGTACTTCTATATATATACTAATATTATAAAGCTGAAGAGTTTGTTTGTTTGTTTGAACGCGCTAATCTCAACAACAATATACATATATTACTTGGGAATGCATTGTTGTATTTGAACGCTTATTTAACGCCCGTTAAAAAAACTCTCGTGCGAATGAGGGCTTAGCTAGTTTAATATTAATAGAAGTTTACATGACGTGTTTAAGGCTAATATGTGACAGCCTGCCCCTAGCCACACAATATCATGTTTCGCACGGATAATAATAAAATTTATAAACCGATAATTATTAGCTTTGGTTACATGTGTCATTTACTGCTTTATTTATTATTTACTAGCGGACGTCCGCAACTTCGTCCACGTGAAACTCGATGTAAACGTTCAACTACCCCTACCCTACCCTACCCCTACCCTACACCTACCCAACGCAACGCATTTTGCCTTCCTTTTTATATTATACATTTAGAAATTATTTACACGTCACGTTTTATTTAAGACTAGCGGGCCCGGTGAAGTTTTGTTTTGACTTATGTATACTTCTTCTACCCTCTGGGGTAGGAAAAAAGAGCGGAGGCGTTTCCATATTAAAAAATAAATAATAAAAGGAACATTTATCGTGTCATGACTGTAATCTTAATATTTAAATACGAAAGGTATCATCACGATATTTCGAAAACCGGTTGATGTACAAAGCTGAAATTTGGGGTTGTTTATAGATAGAGGTTTTCTAAGAACGGATTTACGGGACGGCCGGATTAGGGAGGCCTAAGGGCGGATGAAGTCACGGGCCTCCGCTAGTAGGACATAGGCTATCGTGAACTTTTTGTAAATAACGATGTGTTCTGCAGAGTCGTATAATCATACAGGCCCTCGCTATAAGATACGATTATGAACATATTTCATACTTTATATAAGGATTACATACATAAGGATTACGTGTTTATAAAAAAGTCATTTATATACATGTTATAAAATAAAGTCCTATGCTGCGTCTCTTTCGCGATAAACTCGAAAATTACTGAATGAATTTTCATGCGGTTTTCGCCAATAGTTGGGCGATTGTTACGAGAAAGTTTAGGTATATAATTTGTCAAGGTTTTGTGTAAATTGTTCGAATTATGGCTTTGTTACTTGAATGTGTCAGAATTCTTACAGTTTAAAGGGTCAAAGGTTTCCATGCGGGCGACGTCTGTGTTTAATAAAATGTAAGTTAAAGTTTGTTTTCAAGTTCAGGCGCAATACTTTGTTGAGAATTCTCGATGCTTCAATTTAGCTTTTGAGTCACCGTATTGGGGTCGAATGGCCCAGAACTGGCTTTCGAGTTAAACGCACTACCACGGATTTACAATCATATATTCACAGAATACAAAATGTAGGTAAGTTTAAGCCCTGTTGCTTGAAACTTAAGACATAATTTCGGTTGTGGTTTTCTTGAATAATAATCAGGAATTATGTCTCGTATTTATAAGCAATTTATTTAAATATTAGATATAGAAATTAACAACATAAGAATTCCTCATATAATTCTGTTTTTTTTTAAATATGTTATATACGAGTATGCAAAAATTGATCCTAGACCTTGTATTGTTTTTTCGAAATTTTACGCAAATAAAAATGTGATTTTGTTTACTCTTCATCAACACTTGTTCAAATAAAATCTATACATATTATTACAATTTTATTTTTACTCAAAAATTTTGTTAAATTGCTTATATTTACTAATTTTATAGAAGCACAGTTTCACAGATTGTAGGAGAGGGGTAATATTGAACCGATTTTGATATTTGATCTCCGTATTCCCACAGGAACGGGAGTCTGCTAGTAGGTTCTTGAATACACATCTACAGGTATGGTCTAAGATTCGGCATATACCGTCATCTGTTATTTATTAATGATAAGAGATAACTGATAGATAAAATTTACAGTGACACATTGCAAATAGGTTGCCTTGGTAAATTAGATAGGGGTACTGCAGGGTAGGGGTATGGTAGGGAAGAAGTGTTCATAGGTCAAAGCGAAGCGTGACCAGCTCCGCTAGTCCCAAATAAATAACAGATGAGGCTATATATTTCGTATGCCGAATCTCGTACTAGTTGTCTAAGTACTCGAGACATTTCAAAACATAATGTAATAGGTAGAGAATTTGAATAATTCGCACCAGCTTTGTATTCTCAAGGCTGTCTAGCTTAAATACCTAATTAAACGATTTCTTGTGCAAAGCTTTCATGTAATAAGCTTTAAAAAGGTAATAGAGAACCAGTATTGCTTGCAAATAAAAATGTTCTTCGGGTTTATTAAACGTATGGCAATTTTATTTCACTGGCCTTAATTAAATAAAACTTATGTTTATATAATGATAAAGCGCTTTAAAATAGATTTATTTGTTTGGCTGGTGGGAGGCTTCGGCCGTGGCTAGTTATCACCCTACCGACAAAGACGTACCGCCAAGCGACTTAGCGTTCCGGTACGATGTCGTGTAGAAACCGAAAAGGGGTGTGGATTTTCATCCTCCTCATAACAAGTTAGCCCGCTTCCATCTTAGACTGCATCATCACTCACCATCAGGTGAGATTGTAGTCAAGAGCTAACTTGTAAAAAATAAAAAAAAAACAACACGTTTTTTGTTAATATTATTGCCTTGTGATATTTTTATTCGTAATAAGAAATTAAAACGTTGGCGCAAATACAAAAAAAGAAACCAGTCTACCGAAACGATAGTACGCGTAATTATTAAGAACTAAAATGCTTATTAGTTAAAGATCTTTACAGGCGAGCGTAATAGGCGTATAGGAAAGAAAGAACAAAATGCAAATAGATTCACTCATTTAATACATACACTTAATTAATAGAAAGTCGGAAATGATCAATTAAGTATTAGTAAATAAGACAAGAGCTCCATATTCCACAGACAGACCCCAATAGTGCTAACATACGACCTATGACATATCTCTTGAAGACAAAATGACATATTGCCGACCGATGATCAATTGAGCTGAACCGGAAATATCGCTTTCTTTTTCGTTCTTTCGGATGAAGAAGAGTGCAATATATCCGGTTCGTCATTTTGTATCCACACGATAGTATATCGCTTAGTTTTAAATAAGTTTGTAAAATGGTGGTAAACCTGGCTGAGATTGTTGTGGGCTCTTCTCGGACCAAGGCGCGTTTGGAACCCTCGTAACTTTAGTTTTAAGTTTTCGACTATTATTACCACCATTAAATTAAAATAAACTATGACATAATCTTGACCTTTCAAAAGTGCTTGTAAACTAAGCCTAATTGAAATAAATGAATTTTTGACTTTTGACTTTGATATGTCGCAGGTCGCACGTTAGGCATATATATGATATCACACAAGTACCACTATATCCACGGGCATGGGTTCTTTATGTTATGACTCACCCGAATGGTACCGACTCTCGTTGCGCGTGAGTCGCCTGTTGGTCCGGCCCGGTGGTGAACGAAGCGCCGCGGCCGACCTCGCTGCGACGCGGCGAACAACCACACACACACGTATACATACACAGTACTTGTACCAACCGCCGTCACCAATTTGACATATGGAATGCACTTCGCGGAACGGGTGCTAATTTTTTTTTAATATCTAGATTATTTTGACCTGGCGCTTCAACAGACTCGCACGGCGTCATTGATAATTTAAAGCAAGCTTCTCCACTACTTTCTCCATGTGGAAGAAGTAGTTTTGGCTTAAACATCAAAATGTCACGCTGCTCCAACGTACGCGGGTAAGGGGTATAATGTTTGCCTCTGTACAGATCATGTTACTGATAAAAAAAATCGGTTGTCTGTAAAGACAATTTACTGACGATAGTTTGTAGATAACGTCAGAAAATACTGATGGTTGTATTTTTCGAAAGAAAATTTTAATTAACGTATTTAAAACAAGAAATAAATAATAAACTGTTCGATTTTCTAGAATACTGTTTAATAATCTTTATAGACCAGAATATACTTTATTTCTTGTAAAAAAAGTTGGCAACCCTAGAGCGACATACTTTATTTTTTGTAAAAAAAAGTTAGCAACCCTAGAGCGAGGGACCGACGCATGACGTCATCTTTTTTTCGAGTGTGCAGGCTCCATCGAATTATAAGACGTGTCACGTCAATAAATAAACGACAGTGGCGTAACTACAGGGTGGCAGGGCTGGCAAAATGTTACAGTCCCAGGACTCGAAGGGACCCCAAGCCCGCGAGGCTGGGAGCTCAGAAGTGAGGAGCAAATTCCGCACGATACCGAATGAAAAAAAACGTAAAGTCTGCGGTAGTCTCACGGAATCCAAAAACGAAATCACGCATTAGGAAAACGAATACGGTAAACGAGTATGCGACCGCCTTAAAGTGTTGACGTGCCAGGTCAAAATAAACTCGATGTAGGTACAGTCTTGATAAAAACGGATTTATTATTCGTACTAAGTTGTAAACCACACTAAATTAAGTGTATAAAATATACGTTCAGTTTTATAATTTATAAAACTTATATTTGTTAAAATCATGTACCCAATTACAAATATTTATTATAAGATGTTAATAGGAAACACGCAACCACATTTCATCGGCGAACAATCAATATCACGTCAAAATAATAAGTTTTCAAAAAGAAAAAAAAATATATGGCTCGGGGGACACCCGTCAGGAACTAAGTTCGTCTTATTCAAAATCACTACATGGTATAAAATAAAACAAAGTCGCTTTCTCTGTCCTTATATCCCTATGTAAGCTTAAATCTTTAAAACTACCCAACGGATTTTGATGCGGTTGTTTTAATAGATAGTGATTGAAGAGGAAGATTTATATGTATAATAACATCCATTAACTAGTGGAGAAATACTGGTATTTTAGAGGTTTCTAATGTGATGTCGTAAATAATTATTTTTTTCCGCTTACATTGTAACATTGAATCCTAAGAGATTTATCAAAATAATGTACTAAGTATTGTACACATTGAAAATGCCTACAGATAACTCCGCGATGGTATATGTCTATCTCTTATGGATATCCCACAATACAATTTTTTTGTCATTTACTTTTTACGACAAATAATGGCTAATTTTAGAAGCGATTTTAACCAATACAGAACTAATCCTTATCCAATTAAATACCTTAAATACGTTATTGATATATTATAGATTATGATTTAAATGAATGTTTTCGAAAATATTACAAATTTAAAAATTGCAAGACGTAGCGTTTGCGGCAGTACCGGCCGCCCGGGGCACTGAGAGCGTGCCTATAAATAGCGCGTTAGTATCAGAATTGCACCCGTGCGAAGCCTGGGCGGGTCGCTAGTAAAATATAAATAGTGAATTATAAGTGAATTAAGCCGGCTACATACACTCGTTTTAAGTATCCGTTTTCCGTATTCGGAAAACCGAATGCATGAAATCAATATAAAATATATTAAATGACGCACATTTTAGTTTTTTTTCCGAACGGAACAAATTCCTCACTTACGTGACTTGCGACAATATACATTCCGAATGAAGAAAAACAAAGTGTGCGGTAGTCTCACGAAATTCCAAATCGAAATGACGCGTAGGAAAACGAATACGGTGTATTCCGCCCTTAAAATGATAACCATAACAAAAAAGCAATGCTTTTCGAGCCTAACCTTACTCTAACGTACAGACGATTTATTAGTTTGTACGTTAGAAACTAACGTACATAGATTACGTTAGTTTCCTTCGAGAAAATACATAAAACCTCTTAACAAGTTTGGTTACCCTGGTACTTTTTCATGAAAAAAAAACCGTGTAATAGTGATTTAAATACAACCTACATAGAAATAATCCTTCTACTTCAACCTTCTAATATTGTCTGCTATCCTAGTACTCTGGCTGAAACGTGTGGTTCCCGTCCGAGTAAGGAATACGGGGAATAAAATATATCCTAGTATAGCTTCCCAACAGTGAAAGAATTTTTCTAATCGGTTTAGTAGATTTAGAGTCTATTGAATTCAAACAAACAAACTAACAATAGTTTTTTCCTCTTAATTAATAAATAAATATATATTTAATTAATAATGATTAGTATAGTTTAATACAAAATATATAACTAACATATAAAAACTTTGAGGACCATCCTCATTTCTTAAATATAAAATTAAAAAGTTACTTTTAATGCCATAGCTAAAGATCTTAATCGAGCAAGTGAGATGAATAAAGGCTTTATTATAAAGTATGGAAAAATTATCACATTCACTTTAGAATTAATAAAAATATATAGGTTACAGAAAACAATCAAGGAATCGATAGGTTGATCTATAGTCTATGATAATGACTGATCTTTGTGATAATGACAGTAAATATGGTGTTGCCACGCAGCGAGTTCATTAGTTCCATTTTTATGAACTTCTAATATTTTATGTCGCACTATACACATTGCAAGTTCATTCAGTGATGTAAAAAAATTTTAATAAAAAAAATTCAACCGACTTCCAACTCAAAAAATAACTTTAACTAAAAAGCAAAAAATAACATCCTACTTATGTGCTACCTTCTGATCAGTTTGAAGGCGGTGCCAAGCCAGTTCAAACTGATCAGAAGGTAGCACATAAGTAGGATGTTATTTTTTGCTTTTTAGTTAAAGTTATTTTTTGAGTTGGAAGTCGGTTGAATTTTTTTTATTAAAATTTTTATTTTTTTATTTTTAGTGTTAGCATACCCACTGCGTGTGTACAGTCACAACCTATCTAAGTGGAAAGTTCTTATCAATACAAAATTATCAAGTCCAAACACAAGGTAGCTACTGTGAACCGTCGAAGAGTTCTCTTCACTGTCCCTCGTCTTCATCACCAGACCCTTAATACAGTCACAACCCATATAGGTGGAAAGTACTCATCAATACAAATTAATCAAGCCCAAACAAAAGGTGACTGCTGTAAATCCTTGACGAGTTCCATCGTCTATGGTTCGGCTCCATCATCAGACCAACTCCAAACCTTCATAAAGTTGTAGTGGTTTAAAATACCTTATGGAAACACTAACAAACGTACTAGCCGTCTCTACAACTTTCGAAAGTTCCCCTCAATTTCTCCAGGATGCCATCATCAGATCCTGACATGAAAAAAATGGGACCACCCTGGAAGTAAACCCTACAAAACAAAAAAAGAATTTTTAAAATCGGTCCATAATTGACGGAATTATCGCTGGACATACATAAAAAAAAAAAAAAAAACATACATACAGCCGAACGTAGAACCTCCTCCTTTTTGGAAGTCGGTTAAAAATGTTGCAACACTGGTGCTGCCTACTAGGCTTCATTTGTTGTCTGTGCTACTAGGTAAAAAGAATATAGAACACGTTCCGTTTTTGCAGATGACTTTCTTTTTAATAAATTGCACTTTTAATTTTTCTTTTGATTTTGTTCTGTAAAATCTAAATATTTTTTTTACAAGCATCATATAAAATTATATTTTTAATTAATACAAACATAGGTATGACTGTATGACGGTTCAGAGTGATAACTCCTACTTTTATTAACCTCCTTTGACAGTAAATAAAATAGTGACAACAATTATTTTTTTATTCTGTGACGTTTACTGTAAGTACCGACACTAGTAAAAAAAATATTTTTATTATTTCCAAATCACGTTCAGCGTTAAAATTAAAATGGTAACGTTTGAAGCTACTGTAGAAATAGATGTGGTGCGTTTAAACTCCGAAATCATAGAAGAACGTTCCTCAACGGCCGTATTACAAGACATAATAAACGGCGATAAGCACGGATCCACCTATATTGGTCACAGGTGCACACAATGCGGTAAGCATTACAAAACTAAGAGTTTGTTAAACACGCATCGACTTCTAAAGCACCCTACGAACAAAATGGAAGTCGAATGCACTCGATGCGGGAAAATATATCCATCGCAGTTGAGTTTGCAAAAACATCACCGATACATGCATTTGTACCGCCACCGATGTACAGTTTGTAACCGGTCCTTTTCAATGAAAGCGCTATTGGATGATCATTCGTTTTACTGCAACAAAATAAATACTCCTTGTGATTCGTGCGGTAAAATATTCAATTCGCCGCTAGCTCTTCGTAACCATAAAAATTATATGCATCCGGAAAGTTCGAAAAATTCTTGTGAAATATGTCGACGTACTTTCAAGAGTGTTCGCGGCTTATCTAACCACATGGCTGGCGTACATCCGACGAGCACAGAGAGTTGTCAATGGTGCCATCGCGCTTGTGATCTAACACAAGCTTTACAGAACCCTGCTCTGTTTGTACATAAGGCGGATCAAGTAAAATGCGGTAACTGTCACAAAATGCGAAAATCTTATATTACACCATTACGCAATAAGTAATAATAGTAAACCATTGTCACTTCTGTGACATCAGTAAGATTTAAATCATATTAGTTTAAGGTTTTTTTCTTTTATTTTCGGTGGCACTAGTTTAGACTAACAGTTTTAAGTTTTTTTAGTTATTTTTGTATAAAAGCTACCGAAAGGTATTTTTTTTAACAGTAAGATTCTCATACATTTTACATGGTGTTCCATTAAATAATTGTTATAAAATTACCAGTTCAAAGTTTTGTTGAAATTACATATGTTGATTTTCTGTGACACCAGTTTTGATTTTAATAGTTTATTTTTTTTGTTATTTTTGTATTATTACCAATAAAAGCTACCGAAAGGATTTTTTTAACAGTAAGATTTTAATATTTCCACTTAAAGGTTTTTGTTGTGTAAGTTTTACATGGTGTTTCATTAAATAATTGATATATAATTACCAGTTTAAGATTTTGTTGAAATTACATAATATGTTGATTTTTGTGGCACCAGTTTTGATTTTAATAGTTTATTTTTTTTGTTATTTTTTACATATAAAAGCTATCGAAATGTTTTTTTTACTAGTAAGATTTTTCATACTACTTTAGGTTTCTATTGTCTACATTTTACATGGTGTTTCATTAAATAATTGATATATAATTACCAGTTCAAGGTTTTGTTGAAATTACATAATATGTTGATTTTTTGTGGCACCAGTTTTGATTTTAATAGTTTATTTTTTTTGTTATTTTTTACATATAAAAGCTATCGATATGTTTTTTTTACCAGTAAGATTTTTCATACTACTTTAGGTTTCTACTGTCTACATTTTACATGGTGTTTCATTAAATATTTGTTATAAAATTACCAGTTAAGATTTTGTTGAAAGTACATAATACGTGGATTTTCTATGGCACCAGTTATGATTTTAAATGTTTATTTTTTTGTCATTTTTGTATTATTACCAATAAAAGCTACCTAAAGGATTTTTTTTAACATTAAGATTTTAATATTTCCACTTAAAGGTTTTTGTTGTGTAAATTTTACATGGCGTTTCATTAAATAATTGTTATAAAATTACCAGTTTAAGGTTTTGTTGAAATTACATAATATTATGTTGATTTTCTGTGACACCAGTTTTGATATTAACAATTATTAATGTTTGATTGACTTTTCTGGTATTACTATCGATCTCCTATTAAAAAGTGGATGCACAATCAGCGGCCAAAAAATTACCCCACTCAATTTATGCCAATCAAAACTTCTTGGCACTAAGTTCAAGTAGTCGCATTTGCAAATTCAACTTTAAACTGAATCCTTAAGATTGAATTTGCTCTGAATTTCGGATTTTATTGAATATTGGACTATAGTTAAAGGCCTTTAGGTATAAATTTTTTTACCAAAAACTGTCAAAGCAAAATTGGCCAGTTTTTAAGTGAAATTGTTTATTGACATGATTATGCGTCCTTTTATTATAAGAGACCAATAGGTATTACAATTAGAAGCTATCAAAATGTTTGTTTTTTTTTTCATTAATTAAAACGTTCTATACTTTAGATGCTGTTGTTTCATTTTAAAATTGTATTGTTGTAAAAGTATGTAGAAATTAAATGGTTATTAAGTCCTATTAGGTAAGGCTGTGATAGCCCAGTGGATACGACCTCTGCCACCGATTCCGGAGGGTGTGGGTTCGAATCCGGTCCGGGGCATGAACCTGCAACTTTTCAGTTGTGTGCATTTTAAGAAATTAAATGTCACGTGTCTCTAACGGTGAAGGAAAAACGTCGTGAGGAAACCTGCATACCAAAGAATTTTCGTAATTCTCTGCGTATGTTAAGTCTGCCAATCCGCATTGGGTCAGCGTGGTGGACTATTGACCTAACACCTCTCATTCTGAAAGGAGACTTGAGCTCAGCAGTGAGCCGATTATGGGTTGATCAAATCAAGGTAAGGCTCGGTATTAGCATCGAATTATAAAGCCCTGGGTGTAAGTTCTTGAGATAGTTTTTCTTCCGGAAAATTATTTTATATTTATATTGTTTGTTTGAATATAACATAATTACTACTTAAGAACGAGGAATCACAACTCACTGTAATAAAGTTTTCACTAGTACATGAGTAGTTGTGACTGGGATCTAGGCTCATACAAATGTATTTATTTCATGAACACATATTAAGTAAGTATTCTAAGTAGGTATTATTAAATACTCTTAGGTAAGCAAGGTAGCACAGCACATATGATGTTATTTTTTGTTGGAAAGATTTTATTCTTCTGTTTTTAGTGTGTCCTAGCATAGTGAAAGAAAGCGCCACAGTACGGCCAATTTCGTTATTTTCATTTTAATCCAAAATTACTGAACCGATTTTCATGAAAATTAAATAGGACCAATCTGAAAGTATTCTCTTTCAAACAAAAAAAATATTTTTAAAATTGGTAAATAAACTACGAAGTTATGAGGTAACAAACAATACAAAAAATACATAAGCGAATTGAGAGCCACCTCTTTTTTTTAAGTCGGTTAAAAAAGAAAGATTTAGTACAAATGTAGCCTCAGAAAATATTTATAAAAGCTTGGAAAATAACTCCCTCTTTACCTCTCATTTCATATTGCGGGTGGCTACAATGTATTAATATAGACTACAAGCCCTTGAACAAAAACTACCTGTGAAATGAACCAACGTGAATAACGCTTAGAAGGCTGTTACTGTATCAGAAAATAACTCTGAACACTATGCCGTCATTTCTGAGCGGTACAGTGGTGAGTACGCGAGTGAATGGAATTTCTCAGGTACAAATGATGAATTACGACTAATTATTAATGAATGGCTTTGTTATAGTGTTTAAGATGATTAAAAATAAATGTTGAAAATCCTAGTGCCCTACTAAAATGGTGGTGCAGGAAATCAGAACAAACTTTTAATTGTCGACAACAGAAGCAAAATAGGTCATTTATTACTGTAGGTACGTCATTTATGCAAATAGTTTTGTACACATATACAGATACTTTACCCATAAACGCCGTACATATTTCCAGCGCAGGAGTCGAAAGATAAGAGTCGCAAGCCTTACTCTTCACTCGCGTACTCACTTGTACCGCTCAGAAATGACGGCATAGTGCTCAGAGTTATTTTCTGATAAAGTAACAGCCTTCTAAGCGTTATTCATGTTGGTTCATTTCACATGAAATTTTTGTTCAAGGGCTTGTAGTCTATTACGGCAAGCGTCCCGAGAGAGATTTAGTCATGTTAGTTGATGGTAAACGAACATTCGGATTTGCAACACATTCTAGTTGGGTCGCAGGAGCACAGAGCAATCTATATTTATTACTACTTTATAAGCTCTTATTTCAGATTTTCTTTCATAAGAATCTAAACCTGTCTGTACAAATATATCTCCGGAAAAATATTTTGAAATCATGATAATATAAAACGAAAGCCTGTAGCATTTTATGAAGGCATTTGTGAGACCATGCTCCTCCTGTAGGATACAGGTTTCACTATTGAACGGATTTTCATGCAGTTTTCACTAATAGACAGAGTGATGTATGAGAAAAGTTACGGAATACTATTTGTAAAGATCTTGTGTAAATTGATTTAAATGTGAAATTGATAGAAATGACAAAAAAATTTAAGCCGCTTGTGAGCTTTTTGGAAAACGCTGCCAAATCTAGTAGGTATATAAGAAAAAATGCATAATGAGATATTTGTCTTTTATAGACTTACAAAAACTATCTTTTAAGGTTAACTTAGTATAGGTACTCATTATAACTTCTTAAAAATTGTGACGTACAATTAAAATTTAAATCGATGTTAAAGCAAACGAAGTCGCGTGCGTCCATTAGTATGTAAGAAATTACAATGTATGATGAGTATGACAATAACCAGTTTGAGTTTTAAGCTGATTAATACAGATGGTGTGTTGCCATATTACTCTAATTATCCTCGTAATTAATATTGTAATGCTACATTATGATCAGATGTCTATCGGATGAAATTATTATCCCATTCATGTTTATTGCTCATACATTTATCATTTCTCGCTGGACCCATTATTCTATAATGCATCAAGTAATTACCTAATATAAATTTATTTTACTCGAATTGCCATTTTAGTTGTGCTACTGGAGTTACTCGTATAAATCTTATAACGGTTTTTCAAGCGTGACGAATGAAGCACTGAAGTTACAAAACCTGAAT
The DNA here is from genome assembly GCF_947172395.1 of Bicyclus anynana. Taxonomy (NCBI): domain Eukaryota; kingdom Metazoa; phylum Arthropoda; class Insecta; order Lepidoptera; family Nymphalidae; genus Bicyclus; species Bicyclus anynana. Next base: position 12,369,482 of record NC_069110.1, on the reverse strand, counting down.
CTTAAACACATTAAGGGGCAAGACTCAAATACGAATGATCCGGGATAAATCCTCACTCGTTGGATTGTTGTTGTACCCACTCCTTGTACAAGAATTTCGCTTAGTTGGAGGGGAATGGTAAAGTGCGCGCACGATAAGTTTGCGCGTGGCCAAAATCGGAACTAATTAAAAGTGCCACTATCTTGTCCCGGCCTGGCACGCGCTGTGCTCCGCGCACCAGAAGAACCGACTGCAAATCCAGCAGAACAAGTGCCTGCGCCTTGCCGCGGGAGCTCCAAGGTACGTCAGAAATAACGTCGTCCAGTCCGCTAGGCCGATAAAAAGGCCTCAACCCCGGGAGGGCTTAAAAGAGAGTACCAGGAGAGAGAGATCCCCCGCGACAGGCATATGCCTCAAGGCCTGAACACCCGACCCGTTTACACGGGCCGGAGAATACCCACACATCGTCGATCTTGTCTATCTCTGTCTATCTCTTGGCGGGTAAAAGAGATCACTAACGCTGGGAACATAATTGTGCCACCAGTCGCGCGCAGACTTATCTTGCGCGCACTCTAATATTGGTCATGTTTCAGATATGACTGGGATAAAAATTCTTCCTTAAATAAAATTAAAGAATTGGACAGGTGCTTCAGATATAAATTCACGTTTGTATTGGTGATTTAATTATCTATGATTTAAAAATTCATATATTGCGAAGGTTATCTAAAAAATACAGGTAAGAGACGGCCTTTGACTTTTTGTGGTTTTTTACTAATCGAGTAGTGTGCATTGGTCTGTGAAACGAACGTCCGCGTGCAGTGATTTTAGGGTTCCGTAGTCCACAAGGAACCCTTATAGATTCGCCATGTCCGTCCGTCTGTCCGCGGTTTAGTGCAGAGACTATTATTAATAGAAAGCTGTTAATTACAACGAGTATATATATTAAAAATGTGAAAAAAATCGTAAAATAAAATATTGAAAAATATATTGATCGATGGATGAATTTTTTTTTACTCTTTCATTTCACAGTGTGAGGTACGGTCGGAGCTTTTAAGAGCTAATTTTTGCCAGTCAAGTGTCCCCACCATCTACCAGCTAAACGGTTGTTTATGGATACGTGAAAAAATTCACGAGTGTAGGATATATATTGAAATTACAAGGAAAACTAGAACAGCAAAGTAGCAAATTGCTTTTTAAAGAGTAAGAGTCACCAACTTAAAAAACAAAACTTGGAAATCGAAAATAATAATTCCGTTGTTAATTAAAAAGATAAAATTGTCAGTAAAATAACTTACAGTCTGTTAAAACTATATAAAGCTGATATTTGGTATGGCATAAAATGTGAAAAAAAAAATTCTTTCGGAGTTCCTTCCTTACATGCAAAGTGAGGATGAATTTTTTATGGTCTATTCCGTGGTGTGGGGTATCGTTATCGTTATTTTCGAGCATTTCAGAAGGGATACAAGTGCTCATTTAATCTACGGAACCCTACACTGCGCGTGGCCCGATACGATACCTTGGCTGATTTTTCTTTTAATATTATTCAATGACAAGTTAGCCCTTGACTACCAAGTCATTGTGAAACCAAGATCAAAGCCCGCTCACCTAAAGTGGATTTGTAGCCGTACAGGAAGGTAGGAATAATAGTCCGGGTCGTGAGTTTAGTAATTTTAATTCTTTTTCGTCTTTCACAGTCAAAGTACTGGCCTGAGGGTAACTGAGCTTCGGGATTATATGGGTCCCTTGCTCCCTACGCCTAGTCATACAACTCTAAGAGTAGCACTAATAGCTGGAGCCGTGGCTAGTCAGGACGAGGTAGTCAGGATGGCAGTAAGGATGAGGTAATCCAACCACACAGGTGACACGACGCAAGCTGAATATCCCCGAGCATTACTTCGTTTGTAGGAAATACGATGTAATGTAGGGATGCGCGGGCGCTTGTGATGTCAAAATTGCCGGCCGCGAATTTCTATTGGGTTCCATACAGTTAAGTTAGTTTTTAACTAAGATTAAAATATTACGACATTAGTATTTCGCATTTATGACACTCTTTCTACTGTGTACGCTATCGCTTAAATGAGAAAAAAGCAAGTAAGAAATCAAAGTAACATTTAGTGCGTAATAACTCAGAAACTTGTGGGATTGTAAAACAGTTATTATTAATCAATAACAGTAAGAAATATATTGCCGGTCTGATATCAGGTCAGTGACTGATATTTAAAGACGATGACGAAGATCTGTCCTATACAAACAAACGTTTAATAAATCGTCATAGTCAAGTCAAGTCAGCCCAGATTTTTTTACTGTTGATTAATTAATAATTATACAACTAAACAGCCACAATGTCCCACAAATTGCGTGGTACATTTTCTCGTTCTGATGCTCAGAAAATTATATTACCTGGTAACCCAGTTACCTACCAGAATCAAGAATTTTCATAAATATAAAAGTTGAACGTCCCATCAAGATGAAGCTACTCACGGAAAATTAACTTGATAGTTATCAATTGTAAAAATGTTCCACAGATACTGGGCTATCCGGTTTAGTAGATATTTTCCTATGTACGTTATAATTTACTAGCATGCATATTTGAAAGACATGTTATATCTGTTACGTTCAAAAATCGAAAACGCTCAGTGAGCGCAAAAATAGCTCACAACGCGTTGTCGTCACAGCAAAACATCCACATGGCGAAATTCGTGTTATGGCTCTAATGAAAACGCCATGACGCATTGTGACAATCACAGAAAGACCAAATATCGAAATTCGTGTTGTGGCTGACATGCTATTCGATCTCAACGCGTTGTGGCAATGAAGAAAAGCCATTTGTTTGGCACAACGCGTTGTGCGCGTTTTACTGTGACCGCAACGCGTTGTGAGCTATTTTTCCGCTCACTGAGCGTTTTCGATTATTGAACGTAACAGATATAACATGTTTTTCAAATATGCATGCCAGTAAATTATAACGTACATAGGCTATCGTTTAAATTACGATGAAGGCAACTAGGAAATCAAAGGAACATTTAATGTGTAATAACTCAGAAACCTGCGGAACTGAAGCACATTGATTACAGTATGAATAATAAGAGAGCGTCTAGACCCGACGTAAATTCAATAAGTAAAGGTTTTGTTTCACAGCGGACGGGACAGCATGGCGCACACTCGTCGCAGTTGGCACGTGAAACATAATAGACCAAGAGCCAGCGACAGCTAGACATTCGTCATTTTATAAATGCTTAAAGTGTGTCAGCTCATGTTTTTTAAATTGCGGAGTTCGGACAGTGGTTACTTTGGGAAGTAGCAGGTTTCAAGTAGTAAGACCGTCTAAGTATAAAGTATTTTTTTTATTAATTTTCCTCGATATATTATGACAAATTATATCTCCAGTCGCCAAACACTTGGCCTTATGGCAACTCTTAAATGTTGTTTTTCGAAGGGTTTCCGCGAAAGTGACTGGAAAAATAAAAAATACACTTTATACTTAGACGGTTGAGGGTCTTGATCCTTAAACCTGCTGCCTCCCAAAGTAGCCACGGTTTAAACTCCATAATTGACTATCTAATTATCTATACTTGCGTATGGTAGGCGTATGAACTAACAAACTATCAGCTTTTATAAAATGTCGAACATCTGGCTGTCGCTGTATCTCGGTCTATAGCATCACACCGATCGTGACTCCATTTTAAAAAAGCTAGGCTAGCGCTTGGCTGCTTTCAAGGTGGAACGTGCTTGCCTTGCCTATTCATTTTTGACTTGATACCCATATTGCAGGTGGTTAGGAAAAAAAACGCCGGAAAGGCATTCCATAGCTTTCTACAAAGAGCCAAATTGATTCGTACGAGTCGAAGAGACATCAACTACGAATGTATGCAGATTATTGCGATGCCTGGCAGTTCTATGATAAAAAGGTGAAGGAGGAACTTGCGCGCTCCAACCTAGACCTCGTCATTGCTTATCATCAGGCATGATTATAGTTAAGCGCAAGTCTATTTTTAATAAAGAAAAAGAAAATAATAATTCCTAGGCGCACTCTCCAAAACAAATCTTGTAGAACCGACATTCTTTTATTCAGGTCCATGTGTATTAAATTCTATATTAATTAGTATATTACACCTAATTAGAACTCAATAACTCATACCAACGTTACATTACCGTCCCGTCCGCGGCGTGGTGAAATCATAGATCATTAGATCAAATAATTATTATTGTTATTGATCGCACTAATTAAATTGAGAGTAGTTCTCACTCATTTGATGTTTCGTAACTATGCTGAGTATTATCGTTTGATGACGGCTAGAAGTTCTATATACAGGATGCATAACTATAGGGTTATATTCTTTACCGAAAATTAAAAATGGTCAAAGAAAATGTGTTCTAAAATAATTATTTTCGAAGTAAATAATATTTGTTTTGTAAACAGATCTTAAAATGTGTCCCATATACGCATTCTTATAATAATGACGTAGCAAAACTTAAAATGCAAGGATAGACAAAGACGTGTGTTACATGGATAGTCGGAATTATTTGAGTTACTCAGTGTGAAAATACAAAAAGTTTTTACGTTTTAGTTAAAAATATTAGTTATGCAGTTCGGCTCCTATAAATGGTCTCGTCAACACCCTGAAGTTATGGGAAATTCTCCCCAGCACCCTGTATAGAAATACTAACGTTAATTTTCGGCGGATAACTTTACGCCAAGTGTTAAGCATGTAGCTTAAACGTGTATTCGGTAAATGTACCCTATTGAGTCTACCAGGCGGCTTAACTTTTACCCTGTTTGTCCAGAGTATCCAGTAAGTTACCCGTGCCGGTGTAACGCGATAGCGAGCATCCGCTCGTAGGTGCGAGTTTGTTGAAACCGTTTATCCTTCCCTGCCCATCGTTTTATGTTTTGAACTTTAAGTTGTATCACACTGTTAGTTTCGTATTTCGTAGATAAGGGCTATCGTAGAAGTTTTATCTTTTAACTATTACCCTCCACTACGTCTGCAAAAAATACTGTTTATTTCAGACATAGTCAATGGTTATGATCAACGATTTTATACTTTTAGATATGTTCATCGTCATTATCAACCCATTGTCGGCTCACTGATGAGCTCAAGTATCGTCTCAGAAAGAAAGGGGTTAGGCCAATAGTCACCCCGCTGGCCCAATGTGGATTGGCAGACTTTACACACGCAGAGAATTAAGAGAACTTGTCTGGTATGCAGGTTTCCTCACGATGTTTTTTCTTCACCATTTGAGACACGTGTTATTTTATTTCTTATAAATGCACACAACTGAAAAGTTGGAGGTGCATGTCCCAGACCGGATTCGAACCCACACCCTCCCGAATCGGAAGCAGAGGTCACATCCACTGGGCTATCACGGGCTCAATTTGATAGATAGATTAGATATGTTACGTGCCTACAAAATCACGCAAAGAGTGATTCGTATTTAGCTACTCTACTGATCGTACACATGCGCAATTTTGTTTCTACTTATATTATATATTTATGTATAATATATAGTTTTTACCAGAACACACAACTCGACATTGTAGACAATATTTACCGCACTTGTAATGTACTATTACATGCTTCCATAAATCCCTAGCAGCGTCAGTATTCAAACGAATTTTCAGCGTATACAAAATTCAGAAATAGATTTCAACGTCGCGATTACTGAAATAGATTTTTTAAACAGATATTAGATGTACCAGTACAAGCAAACACGATAAATACCTAATAGTTAATGCATTTGGTACGGTTCGATAACCCGACCACTGTCTAGTCTAGAGTATACGAAGTAACAAACCTTCCTAATTCACTTTTTCGTTCGCTTGCCAACTAAACTGAAATTTCGACGTCGTATTTATAGAAACTAACAGACGCCCGCGACTTTGTCTGCTAGAAATTCTGTGTAAACTTTTAAGTGTAATTTTTTTATAAGATAGAATGGGTGTAGCTTTTTTAGGCACAAATCGATTTAAGCCCCTATTTTCCTTGTGACGCGCTTCTCAAGAATTTATTACTTTTATTTTGCTCTTTGTTACAAATATTTATAATGTTAGTATGACTATACTACAGGGTGTGAATTAGCATTTCCCGTATTCATTTGCATCCATCATTCAGGGACTCTCAGAATGAGAAGGGTTAGTCCACCACGCTGGCCCAATGCGGGTTGGAAGACTTCACACATGTTGAGAATTGAGAAATTATCTTGTATGCAGGTTTCCTCACCTTCCAGAATCGGAGGCCGAGGTCATATCCACTGGGCTATCACGGCTATTTGTCCCATCTCATTCTAAGAGGAGATTCGAGCTCAGCAGTGAGCCGAATATGGGTTGATAATGGTTCCAGGAACTTCTTTAAAGAAGACTAAAAATGTCTATGAAACATGTGTTCTAAAACGAATATACGGAGAAAATAATATTTCTTTGGTAAATAGATATTACATTGTCCCTTTATACCGTATCCTTATATTTAACAGAAGTTAAGTACTGTTAGCAAAAAAGGTTTGTAGTACCTTAATAAGGCTTATTTCACTTTGAATTAATTGACTCGCCGGAAACCTTTTGTGTTATTGTTTTACGCTTTGTAACATAAAGATTAAAGGCGTGTGTTAGTTATTTGAATTACTTTGTATGAAAACATATAAAGTTAAATATTGGTTACGCAATTCATCCTATAAGTGGTCACAGACGCGATAGCTCAGTGGGTATGACCTGTGCCTTCGATTTGTAGAGCGTAGGTTCGAATCCGGTTCGGAGCATGCACCAACTTTTCAATTATTTGCATTATAACAAATTAAATATCACGTGTGGCGGAAAATTATCGCGAGGAAACCTGCATACCTGAGAATTTTCCTAATTTTCTAAGTCTTGCATTTGGATAGCGACTAGCGTGGTGGACTAGGCCTAACCGCTCTCATTCTGAGAGAAGACTAGTGCTCAACAGTGAGCCGAATTTGGGTTAATGATGAAGTGGTCACCTTAAATTTATGGGAAATCGTACGAAACACTCTATATTGAATTCTACCTAACTGATATAAAATTCTATTACAAGTTAGATGACACATTAAACTCTTAAATGTCAACGGCCATAGATATAAATGTCATCATTAGCTATGGATGCGTTGGCTACAATACCAACTCAATTTTGTCGTAAAAGTATGGATTTTCTATTCTATCAGTACAACAATGAGTGCGCATTTGAAAACAATCCCAAAGCGAAACATACTCATATCATTCACCACGATACTATCAATCGGCCTTCTTCGCGCAGTGGTTTGCGCGGTGGATTTATATAACGGAGGTCCTGGGTTCGGTCCCCGGCTGGGCTGGTTAAGGTTTTTTTTGTTAATTGGTCCGTGTGTATTTATTTATACATTAAACATATAAGTAGTATTTATAAGTAGTATGTAAATGTATATGCATCATATTTCCTACTAATATTATAAACGCGAAAGTTTGTATAAATGTATGTCTGTATAGATGTTTGTTACTCTTTAACGCCGCTACTACTGAAGCGATTTGGCTGAAATTTGGAATGGAAATAGATTTTACTCTGGATTAACACATAATTTTCATCCCGGAAAAATCCATGATTCCCGCGGGATTTGTGAAAACTGAATTCCACGCGGACAAAGTCGCTGGGGTCCGCTAGTAATATCAGGTATTTTAGTACCTATAACACAGGTAACTGTGCATGCTTCCTTTGGGGCTAGATAGTGGTGTGCGTATTGTTTAAGAATATATTTATATTTAATTATTTATTGACCCCGGAAGTTGGAAAGCTAGCGAACGGCCATTACTCGTCTACCAATCAACAAAAGTCACATTAAGAATCTAGAAGTCCAGTCTTTCCAAACTTTAGGCCGACAAACAGACATACTACTATTAATTACTATAAGCAATTGAGAAAACACAGTCTTTTGAAATTATACAGACACTTTATATGTATATGTATGTAATCCATTCCACGAAGACAAAGTCGCGAGCGTGCATTTATATTGAAAAAAAAAATTGAAAATTCATTGTTGAGCGTTAAAAATAGATACATTTGGTTAAACATGGCGCATCACACTATCTGACAAAATATCTACAACTGCGGAAATTCACATCCGTAGTTCTGGCCGTCAACAAAAAACACCTATTTCGATGTAATTAACTTCAGCTCGGCTTTGAATCAGAAACTTGTTTGTCGAGAATGGCGGCATCTACTCATCGCACAATTATAAATACTACGAGTTTGTTGCTGCCACTATTATTGTTATGTATTGTATTTTATACAATACTAGCAGTCGCATCGCTGCTTCACCCGCGTAGTTCCCGTTCCCGTGAGAATATAGGAATAAAATGTAGCCTGTAACACTCACAAATAACGTGGCTTTTTTGTGGTAAAATAACTTTTAAAATCAGTTCGGTAGGTTCAGAGATTACCCCCTTACAACCTCACAAACTCTTTACAATATTTAGTAAAGATCGCGAAGAAGTTAAATCTGAACATGGATTCGGATCGGTTACGCAATCGTATGCATACGACAAGGACCTGCAGGCTTATTCACTATCTTTGAATTAAGGCGGATTTATATTTGTCTGACGTGTCGTGACGCGTCATAATAGAATCGGTATGATACATTTTATATGGCAACGTTTACACTTATGTGTTGTGACATGTCGTGATGGCTTCTGATGCGCCGCATACAAAATGTACGATACCTGTTCTGATGCGTCACAACACGACACGTCAGACAAATGTAAATCCGGCTTTATGTTATTTGACATAAACGAAATTGAGATTCTATGGAATAAATGTCATCATGTGCCTATTGGATATTTTACAGTAGGTAGATAGGCAATTGATTGTATGTTTATATTAATAGGTGATAATAATGATCAAAATAGTGTATGGTCAGCTGATTAATTAATAAATGTGGATTTATGTCTTTTTGACCATGTCACCTGTCAGGATCTCATTGAAGCATGCTCATCATGTTTTTTCATTAATTAATTACAAATCAAATTATTCCCGTTAACGTTTTTTTTTTTAATAATTGATACAATTAACAATGGTCTCTAGTACCTACTTGCTCTATTTGCTCGTATTTTTTGAAACATTAAAATTTTTCGTACACGACAGAAGAAACTTCCAAAAGTAGTTATGTCGTGGGTAAAATCGTGCTATTAGAATGACACCCCTATGGACGAATTTGAAAAGACAATTTTCAAATTTTCATTTAAATAATGCGTACATTTACCGAGATACACGAATGAATATAACAATAACTGCTCATGACATGTTTTAATTTTAAGGAAATGCACGAGTTTTATTTAAAAATTTTACAGGAAATTGTTGGGAACCAATATGACTTCACTGGAATTGTATTCAATAGAATTACTGTGAATGCATTCCCGAGCACTCGACGTATTGTTCCATATAACGTTCTCTTTGTTTGGTTTTTCTTTCTTTTATTTAATTTTCTCTGATGTATTTCATGATAAATTCTTTTCTCTACATAAACATAAGTGAACTATTACAATTAATTATTTTTAGTTCTGTTCTGTGTATTAAGGTTATTGAAGAAAATCTTTTTTTAAACACGACTTACTAATAGTCAAAAGTAATCCACCAACCCCTCCTAATAAGCGAATATATATTGTTAGATGTAGGTGTAGGGAGGATAGTGTAGCAGGCAGAAATCAATATCCAGAACTCACAGTGTAAGGTTTGAAATCAAGTTACAATTGCTGTTTACCATTCTATTCAAGTATTATGTGCCAACGTGTTATTGGCATTAGGAGGCTTTGTACGCGTGGATACCCTCTACCATTGGATAGAAGCAGGCGTTACTTTGCGGAAGTTCATCATGAATATATAATAAATTATTTATTATGCTTTCATCCGCGAAAAGCCGACGAACCCATGCGACGTAAACGTTGACTCAACAACGTTGTAGAGTCAACACCTCCTGAGGATGCTCCGGTTTCGGAGTGAAACGTACGTAGAGATTATTTTGTCGGACCTGGGTGTCGTTGTCGCATGGGTTCGTCGGCTTTTCGAGGATGAAAGCAAAATAAATAAATTATTATATACCCTGTATCATGTCACGTATGAACCTTCTTATTTAATCATTTGTTATCTATTGTGGAAAATTGCATTGAAAAAATCCGTTACGTAGTTTAAAAGATCTAAGCGTACTAATGCGGGAGAGCTAGTTTATACTCTGTAAAGTAACGTCAGTCGTTGGTATAAATTTAATAGCTTAACACAGTGTACTTTATTGTATTTTACTTTCTTATATTTTCATCAAAAACAGCTTAAATTTCACAACTTTTTATCTATCTAATATCCGTCAATTTATAAATTTTATTCGAATAGAATTGCGGGCGTTGACTATGTATTAGTCAAACACATTAATCCCAGAGTGACTTTCCATTGAAAGTATACTAAAAATAAGCAGAGCACCCAAGTAATAGAATTCATGAAATCATTTCAGTTTCGTTGTAAATGACGCATGCAATTTTATTGAAAGCGGAGCGAAGAGTTTCATGTTCGTAATAGTGGTTCTGGAGTAAGCTCTGCATCAACTCTGTCATCAGAACAATACAAATAGTGGCGTAGCTAGGAAACCAAGGGCCCTGGTGCAACTATATTAACTTTAAATAGTATAAAAAACTAAAAAAAAAACACGCTTTTAGCAGGCACTAAAAATTACAAATATTGGATTTAAGTCACGTGACTATTATTTTGTCGCATTCCTGACAGCAAACCCTTTAATTTGATATCCATATCATGGGGTGGATTTCAAACAACCAGGCCGCCATTTTGGGGAGGCCGCCATATTGGATTTGCAATGACATTTCTTAGCTAGTCATGTATTGCCATCAGAACACAGAGCGTGTGCAAAATTTCATCCTAAGCGAAGATCGGCAAGTGGGATTTTCTTACATACATATACAAGTGAAGCTAATATAAAGCGTACAAAAATAAGGGCCCCACAGGTATCTAAACTGGTTAGGTTCTATCAAGTTAAAATATTAAATCTACAAATACTTTAAAAATGCTGAGGCATCAGGTTTTTCGGATGCTGCAGACCAGGCACCTAATAAAAATATTAAACAATAACGACATAAATTACAATGAATACTTAATGATAGTCATTGAGTAACAAAACAAGCCAATTTTCAGGAGGATTTATTAACTACGCAGGGAATTTATGCCCCAACCTAGGAATTCCATATAAATCACATAGGTATGCAATCTGACGGAGGACAGACGGTTTACATGCTATTCGAAGGCCGGAAATAGACACCTAGTTGTTATACCTACTGTGCTCTCAATGTCCGCCTATCACATACATATATTACTACAGTTTCCCCCGCATAGATCTCATTCTCGTATTAATACGGGGATAGAATATATGCGTATGAGAATTGGAAATAAGTGGCTTTCTATTGATAAAAGAATTTTTTAAAATCGGTTCTTTAGATTCAGAGATTACTCCCCTACAACCTCGCAAACTCTTAACAATATTTGTATAGATCGCAAAGAAGTTTAATCTGAACAAGGTGAGCACAATAGAAAGCTGTATTATATGCCTGTATAATACAGCTGCTTTTGGAAATTCAGTTTGTTCGTCTGTATGTAAAACAGCTTATTTAATTAAGGCTTTGTTTACCAACACTTTTATTAAGTCAAGTCTGTCTATTCATAATGACTAAAATTTTTCGGTAGGCGAATTCCAATGAGAAAACCAGGATTGTCACTCCGCGGTTTAATGCGATGTTTGTTTGTTAAAGCTATGCTTGGCTATATTAATATATGAATGTTAGTTCGTTCGTTATCAACCCATATTCGGCTCACTGCTGAGCTCGAGTCTCCTCTCAGAATGAGAGGTTAGGCCAATAGTCCACCACGCTTGCCCAACGCGGATTGGCAGACTTCATACATGCAGAGAATTAAGAAAATTCTCTGGTATGCAGGTTTCCTCACGATGTTTTCCTTCACCGTTTGAGACACGTGATATTTAAATTCTTAAAATGCATTCAAATTCTGAAAAGTTGGAGTTGCATGCCCCGGACCGGATTCGAACGCACACCCTCCGGAATCAGAGGCAGTTGTCATATCTACTGGGCTATCACGCATCCTATATGTATGTATGTATGTATAGTATATTTGACATGTGCCCTTTTCAAAATTGCATATTCAATTGAGATCGAATATATTTATTACTTACTAGCAGAACCTCTGGTTTCTATTCTCGTGGGATTAAATAATTTCTGATAATGTAGCTTGCCACTGGTGAAAGAGCTTATTCATTGCATACAAATATACAATGGTTCGTATCTACGAAACAATCCTTATGTTACAAGTCTTAATCCAGGATAGCTCAGTAAAAATTGATAGAAGCCGTAAAACACCTCGTATCAGGTATTCACAGACTAAATTAGCTAGCAAACGGATTATACAGTTGCGTAGGCGATAAAATTAAATATAGTTTCAGGTTTCAAAATTTAATTGACAATATCCTTATATTGTTAAGTTGCAAGCTGGAACGTACAATTTAACTGCACTGTCCTCTCACTTGACTCAAAAAAACAATTACATCTTTTAAAAGGTGTTATAATATACTAGCGGATGCTCGCGAATTTCGTTTTCCTATTTAGTAGCCTATGTGTTAATCCATGCTGTAATACATCTCAATACCAAATTTCAGCGAATTCGGTTCAGTAGTCGAGGCGTGAAGGAGTAACAAATATTCATATCATCAAAATCATCAGTCTTTGCAAATCTCGGGAAAGCATGATGGTTTCGGAATAAAAAGTAGCCTGTGTTAATCCAGAGTAAAATCCATTTCCATTCCAAATTTTAGCCAAATCGCTTCAGTAGTAGCGGCGTCAAAGAGTAAAAAACATCCAAACATCCATACAAACTTTCATGTTTATTATATTATTAGGATGTACAAACAAGAGCACCTATATTCTTAAGCGGAATTTAACATTGTTATATCAATTCACCATTAACAGCATATTTAAACGGTCCACTATAGAAGCCAGGCGTCCTTCCTTAAACGAGAATGGATGTGGAGCTTATACCCACCACGTTGCTCTATTATCTCCTATAAGGAGAGAGGCTTGGCTGAATAGTAGGCCGTTTAAAAATACTGAATATGATGATGATTACTTCTAATGTTTATTGCAGTCTTAAATAGTATTATACTTGTAGTGCAATAAGCTACTTGCCTCTTTTTAACCGACTTCCAAAAAGGAGGAGGTTCTACGTTCGGCTGTATGTATGTTTTTTTATGTTAACAGAGTTTAAACTGAATTATGGAAGTACTATAAGCTATATTTTATTTTGTCCCTTCAATAATAACCAGTAAAAAAAACAATATAAATGAAAAAATATCTACGTAAAATTTTTGCTATATGAGATAACAGCGTGATTGGCGTTTGCAGTGATGTGATATATCACGTCACCGCAAGCGCCAATCACAAACCGATGCCTTGTAGCGAATGACGTCCCAGTTTATGATTGGCGTTTGCGGTGACGTGATAAAAATACAATTTTGTTTTATAAAAATATTACAATTACGACATTATTTTCACAAATAAAAATGTGATAAGATTTTCTAGGCATCTAAACTGCCTCTATACAAACAATCTTCTTAGTTTTGTAGAGTAGGCGAGTAGCCTATTAATATAGGACAAGCTGATTGGAATATACAGTTTATTTATTATCTACTTTCAAAATGTAGCAAACTTATATTGAAAATTAAACGTTACACTCAGGTAAACAAACCAGTCTTATTCTCTATCTTCACTTTTTACTTTACAAAAGTTGGAAAGTGCGCAGACTATATTATATCGATGGGCAAGTGGGCGGGACGGTAAAACTCGGCGAGACGTCGGACGTTGTATCGACGCGCTCGTATCCGAATAAATATATGAATAGCGTCATGTGTGCCGCCCTTACACACGTTCAAATGTAAACCAGGGATGTTACGGAGCTTCGACTACGTTATTATTAAACCTTCGGTGCCGTCTTCGGCTCCGACACTTTTAAATCGGAGGTTTTAATCGGAGGTCGACGCATAATTTGCTACTATAAGATTTAATTCATTTAAATTAATTTATTGTTAATTTAGTAACATGCTATTTTTTTTCGTTGTTTGTGTTTTATTTTATATTTAAAATAACAAAATGAAAAGAATTTCACTAAATATGTTTTATTGGTCCTTAAATAAATCTCTCTCCTGCCACCATTTCTGAGTTCTGACCCTGCCTGCAACTCCGGTTCTGGCTCCAATAAATCAAATTTAAATACTGACTCCGCCTTCGGTTCTGATAAAATACCTCTGTTACATCCCTGATATAAACCATATGAGTACGATCTCGATATTTTTTTCACTGCCCTCATCTTTAAGTGCACTGCAGACTTGACGGTATAATTGATCGTGTGTGGCTGGCGTTATTTGCTGTTATTATCGTAAATACGCTCAGCGCGACGCATAAATGTACTAAATCTTTCACTTTTCCAGCTTTCATTTCTCAATTGGATATCAATACAATGTTGCAGCATGGTTTGTTTTCAAGATAGTAACTTCTGTTTGCTGAAATGTGTCGACTTCCGATATTAGAATTATTAAGGACTACGATGGCTAGTCATCACTCATTTTATAATGGCTGTAAGTTCGTGTACCTGTGCTCTTGTTCCTACCACAGGTAAGTACAGTAGCTAATTATAGAGTTTGGGATTATGTGGCTTTAGAAAATCCAATTGGCTACCGTACTACGAGTATTCTCGGTCTAATTACGTAAAGACCAGTATTGCACCCAAATCACGAACAAAATTGTCTGTCGTATTTTTTAGGGGGACTGGGTAAAATTACACAATACAAAGTAAATTACAAATACATACAAAAATATTTAACACCAATAAATATTTTGTACGTCCTTACACTACACAAAACTATTTAATCGCAATATACACGTGTGATTTTTACACACGCTAATACCCTTTGACAAAGACATCGTTTATTCTGTTACTGAGTATTAAATTACTTGATCGATGTTTTGCTGTTAAAGAAATTTAAAGAATCGATTCTTTACAGATACTGTTTATACTTTATACCTATTACAAATTTGATATAAATAAGTTAGAAATTCATATAAAAGAAACGTAATTCCATAATTTAATAAACTAGGAGTTGTTAACCGCTTTTTAAACCATTCAACTACACAAAAAAGCAATTTCAAGGAGCTCTTTACAGGGCGAAAACGATTACAACTATGAAAGATCAATTCTTCAGAAGCAGTTTTTATAAACGCGTTAGATCATTGATCTTATATTTTGATAGAGGTAACGTCTAGCGAGGCAGATCCTTATATAATTAGTCTGAGGTACTATGGTAGAAGCATAGGCTGACAAACTTTTAGCCTTTATAAAATGAGGTATACCCAGACAGTCTCTCATTCTATTATAGACTATTAAATCTAATGCTACAAGTAATTATAGTGATATAATAGCGTGCTATATAAGTTAATTATGTCGTGCTACTGTGCCAATAAATAAAAAGCTGTTGATACTTCAAATTTTATTAAAACTCATTCCTAATAGCATTGAATATAAAAAACAAAGTGTTATTTCACTCAAAACGTCATGCCTGAATAACTATGTGTAAAAATAGTACTAAATAACGGACGCATAACTACAAAACGTACAAAAAGTATGATGAAAAGAGAACCCAATGTAACTACGTGCTTCAAACGGATACTACGAGTAAAAGGGACTCGTCGAATTGGTAGTAGCCACTTTGTTGAGTGTATGTGTGAGTTTATATACATTGATAGCTGTATATGACATGCTAATAGTGTATTGATGTGTTATACATGGTTTGATTTTTTCTTAAATAATAAATGTTATAAATGTTACAAGTTATAAAAGGATTAAGAAGATGTATATATAAATTGATATTGTAAAATGATAAAATATGAGTATAAAATCAATACGCAATAAAAAACTTCGTTAAAAGTCCGACAGTTTAAAACGTAGTGGATAATCAGGAAAATTATTTTGATCCATTAGATCAGTCGACTTGTGTCGTCACGAGACGAGATCATACGAAGTGTTCCGTGAGTTAGGTGGGGAGTAGTGGGAGGCCGAGTGCTGGATATATAGGCGACTAGCTCATTCTTGTAGTGACATTCGAGCCGTCCCCACCCTTTGTTGTATAATCTTTCATGGTTTATTTTGGGACAGGCGGGGAGAATGACTTGAGTGGAGAAGGGGGGGGGGGGTGTTAACTAGTTTTAAAAGACGTCTTTACATCCTACACACAACGGTCACAAGACCGGGACTTCTCTCAAGATCATTCTCTGCCACGCGAGGGTGGGAACATTCTTAGTGAGGATTGTTATGTTCTTTAAATCCGCTTCTGGTGTCAATCCGTATTTCCGACATACTCGTATATGTAGGGTCTTATGATTTATTTATTATAATACATGGATGCTGTCATTTGGTAATAAGTATTCTAAGCTCTAAAACTACATTGTAAAAAACTGGCACTAATTTGATAAGTTTTTATAATTTTATTAACATATTATGTTTCCGTCTTAGTGACCTTCTTTTAAACTTACTAAGGTGATTATATTTTAATGTTACAAACTTGTATTTTTATATTGTTTAAATATATTTTTAAAAAAGAGCAACTGTTGAGTTTTTGACGTGACAACGTCTTATAATTCGATGAAGCCAGATGCAAACTCGAAAAAAGATGACGTCATGCGTCGTTCCCTCGCTCTAGGGTTGCCAATTTTTTTTACATGAAATAAAGTCTATCTCGCTCTTTCTTTTGAAAAATACAACCATTCCATCAGTATTTTCTGACGTTGTCACGTTCAACTATCGTCAGTAAACCGACTATACAGACAACCGAATTTTAGTTTCAAACGAATAGTTAAATAGTAATAATCAAAACCTACTTACAAAAGACGAATTTTGAATTTATGAATTCAATTATTTTGAAGAAAGTATTCCTTTATTCAAACATTAAAATGGCGACGTGGAAATAATCAGTATTGCTGAAAATAAAAGTAAAATCGCACTCTGCCATATTTGGCCGTGACACGCTTTATAGATACGAAGTCAATATTGACTGGACATCGCGCGTGCCGCGAAGTGCCGTCCAACAAGTTGCATTTCAAGTTTTTGCCTCGTTCCATAGACATAGATCTTCAAACTTTTTATTACTAAAGAAGTGAAGAATGCCATAAGTGCACGGCGGTTATACAAAAAACACGACTCATAGCGTGAATAATGACTCTTTTTGCAAACTATTATTTTATAATTACAATCATTTTCGCATTGCTTGTTGCAATTATTAAATGTTTATGTTGAATACTGTCGGAAGCTAAACGCACTGGCATAATTATTGCAAATATACCGTATCAAAAGTGCCAAAAACACAAGTTGATATTGACTCTATCAAAACATGAGTTTAAAATGTACATAATACTATAATAGTTTATATCGTTTTTACCTTAAAAAATATTACAAGTAATTGAAATGTAATTGTGTTTGTGTAATAACTGGCAAGACAATGTATGCTATATTAAAACCTACGACAGATAAAAAACTTAAAACACGATTACAGTGCGGTCGCGTGCTATAAAACAATTCCATTATTAATTATACATATTGTCATATAAAACTACATAGTACAAATATAGGGTAAACAATATTCTACCAACGTCATGTCTATAAGTTGTTCTCGAGAGTCAACACAATTCTCTCGCTTGAAGTTTTGATATTCGGACTCGTTTCCAGTCTCTCGAACAAGCCGATTTCCGAAAAGGCTTTCGTACTTTTCGCACTGCGGCAGGTAATACAGAAGACCGGAGAGTATAACCATAACCAGCCATTTTGCTTAGCGTTTGTGGACTATGTACTTTCTCATTATTTCGGTGTGTAAACCTGTGTGAGCTAAGGTCATTGCAAAGATGCCGTATCAACTACAAGTGTACTTTTTACGTAACTCCTTTAAGTTTTACTTAAAATTATGTAAGCGGTGGCTTTTTATGCCCGATTCTTTTTCGATTATAATAATTTTAATAAAACGCTCCGTGGCTTTGGGTGACACCGTCACAGGTCTACAGGTTAGAATGTAAAAATTCTACATTGTCTTGACATAGAGCAAGCGCAGTGTTAGCCCTCCAGCTAGATGGTCCGATGACATTCAGAAAGTAGTGGGAAGTGGCTAGATGAAGAAGGCGGAAAATAGTGCTCACGGTAAGGCCTATATCCAGCAGTTAACGGATACAGGCTGAAGATGACATAATTGTACTATATGAACTGAATTGGGACTTATAAAGCGGGACCATACGTTCCGGTTCAGTTAGTACTAAACGGACAGTTTTGATACTTGTATATTATTTCCCACAAGGCTTACACATTAATGCCCATTCATACTAGCACAACACATATAGGTAACTAAACATTTATAGAGAATAATAGGCCTTAATACGGATTTGCCAAGAGAAGCGTGTATACGTTCACGGTCCAAATAATTGCAACACTAAAGAAGTACAACGTAAATATTTAAGTTTAGTATTTTCCCTAGTGGGAAAAATGATCCTTGACGAATGATGTTTCTATGAATGAATTATGAACTCGTGCGTTCCCGTTACTGACATGTTCACAGCAGTACATCTGTAGCTCTACATCTGACGTATGCTGTGTGATTTTACAATATGAGATATGTTTTCACTGCTATCGGCAGTCGGCATCTTGATTAGTATTATTATTTACTGTAAGTTTTAGTTCGAAGTCTAATAAAAAAAAACACGTCGAACAGTGCGTGTTGCCAGTGATGACCTATGGTTCTGAGACTTGGTCGTTAACTATGGGCCTCACAAGAAGGCTCAGAGTCCCACAGCGGGCGATGGAATGCTCGGAGTATCTCTGCGTGATCGAATCAGAAATGAGGATATCCGCAGAAGAACCAAAGTCACCGACATAGCTCAACGAGTCGCTAAGCTTGTTCGAAGAGCCGATGGGCGTTGGGGTCCCAAGCTGTTGGAATGGCGACCACGCACTAGAAAGCGCGATGTTGGTCGATCCCCTACCAGGTGGACTGACTATCAAGCGAGTCGCAGGGATTCAGGGATCGTGATGTTTGGAAGTCCCTACAAAAGGCCTATATGTCCTGCAGTGGACCTCAATCGGCTGATATGATGATGATGATGATGATGATGATGATGATGATGATGATGATGATGATGATGATGATGATGATGATGATGATGATGATGATGATGATGATGATGATGATGATGATGATGATGATGATGATGATGATGATGATGATGATGATAAGTTTTCACGTAAATTAGTACAAGTACAAACTAAAACCATTAGGGTGAGGCCCGAAATATGTATGCAGAAAAAACCAAGGACAACGTTTTTTTTCCTAACCTTTTCCTATACCTAAGTAGCTGGTTATGTGTATTACATATTAAACTAGCAAATATAGCTTACAATACACAAAAATATTGACATCTGTTACGGAAGTATTCACGTAGCACCGGTACTTTGACACCTGGCTACCTGTTAAATTTTAACATGTCATGGTCAACTGTGGTTTGAATTCACTCAGATGTTACTTACTAATATTATAAACTCGCATACATTTATTAAACGTACGTAATACAATTTGCAATCAAAATTCGGCTACCTCTTTTTTTCAAAAATCCTTAACCGTAAAATTGCTTTAAAGCTAAAAAGTATCATCATTACTAGCCTATTTGGTCATTAGAAGACTAAGTAATTTTTTAAGGATTTCTTTTGTAAGAGATGGGATTTGGAGCTTATACTAACCATTGACCATCCAATATATCCACTTGCCTGCATCGCTAACGGCAGGACATCCGATAAAACATATCGTGTGTTGGTCGCGATCTGCATGATATCATACAGATTTGAATTGATAATAATCGGAACCGATTTAACGCGTGGCTTAACGTGCTAGCCGGAGTACGGGGGTGTAATAGCACTTGGCTCCTAATTCCCAAGTCTTTGTTGCTATTAAAAATCAAAGCTTACCGCGTATCGTCAAAGCTCACTAAGCCCTCATTCGCACGAGATTTTTTTAACGGACTTTAAAAGCGTTCAAATACTACAAATGCATTCCCAAGTATATGTTCACACGACAACGTTTTTATAACACGACGTTTTTTTTCGAGCAGTGTTGCATTTTCAATTTTAGGCGTTAGAAATAGACTTTCATATACTATAATTTGAACGCTTTTTTATCGACCGGTAAAAAAAATCTCGTGCGAATGAGGGCTTAGCGAGCTTTGACGATACGCGGTAAGTTTTGATTTTAAAAGCAATTCATTTGTAAAATTATCATTAATCGAAAGGAGATGCTATGCTTTCTCATATATCATTTTACAGGTAGAAAATGGTTCAATGTTTCGCCTTTGTGCATTTTTCTTTGTTCAATAAAACTATAAAACAAAATAAACATACAACTGATTTTTGGATTTCAGTTCGTCGGAGCAAGGTTAATTTTTTTTTTCTAAAAGAAAATGATCGTATGACTTTTGACATGAATATATATCGGTACTAAACCAATGTTATGCTACTCGATCACACGTCGGAAGTCGGAATGCAAGAAATCAATAAGCAATATTAAACGATTGGGAGAAGTAAAATATTACTAAGCTTTATATTTAATATATAATAGACTAGCGGACGCCCGCGACTTCGTCCGCGTGACACTCGATGTAAACTTTCAACTACCTCTACCCAACGCTACCCCTACCCTACCCCTACCTTTTCCTGAATTTTCTTTTCCATAAACCTCACGGATCCCGAGACCTTTCCAACGAATGCAAAACCGTAGAAATCGGTTCGTGCGTTTTAGAGTTATAGCATCAGGAAGGAAAACCCGACTTATTTTTATATAGTAGATTATTATTATTAAACAGGTAAATTCACGAAAGCGATATTTATCTACATATTATCAAAATCATCATTATGATGATGATGATGAAATAAAACGAAATAAATTATCACCATGACGATGATGATGATGATGAGATAAAACGAAATAGGCATTTTAATTACGAAATTATCTCTTTTTACAGGGCAGGGCTAGTCTATACTCTATACTATATACTATATTACTATATTACTATATTACTATATAATATTATATAGTAATATAGTATATACACCCCCGTACTCCGGCTAGCACGTTAAGCCACGCGTTAAATCGGTTCCGATTATTATCAATTCAAATCTGTATGATATCATGCAGATCGCGACCAACACACGATATGTTTTATCGGATGTCCTGCCGTTAGCGATGCAGGCAAGTGGATATATTGGATGGTCAATGGTTAGTATAAGCTCCAAATCCCATCTCTTACAAAAGAAATCCTTAAAAAATTACTTAGTCTTCTAATGACCAAATAGGCTAGTAATGATGATACTTTTTAGCTTTAAAGCAATTTTACGGTTAAGGATTTTTGAAAAAAAGAGGTAGCCGAATTTTGATTGCAAATTGTATTACGTACGTTTAATAAATGTATGCGAGTTTATAATATTAGTAAGTAACATCTGAGTGAATTCAAACCACAGTTGACCATGACATGTTAAAATTTAACAGGTAGCCAGGTGTCAAAGTACCGGTGCTACGTGAATACTTCCGTAACAGATGTCAATATTTTTGTGTATTGTAAGCTATATTTGCTAGTTTAATATGTAATACACATAACCAGCTACTTAGGTATAGGAAAAGGTTAGGAAAAAAAACGTTGTCCTTGGTTTTTTCTGCATACATATTTCGGGCCTCACCCTAATGGTTTTAGTTTGTACTTGTACTAATTTACGTGAAAACTTATCATCATCATCATCATCATCATCATCATCATCATCATCATCATCATCATCATCATCATCATCATCATCATCATCATCATCATCATCATCATCATCATCATCATCATCATCATCATCATCATCATCATCATCATCATCATCATCATCATCATCATCATCATCATCATCATCATCATCATCATCATCATCATCATCATCATCATCATCATCATCATCATCATCATCATCATCATCATCATCATCATCATCATCATCATCATCATCATCATCATCATCATCATCATCATCATCATATCAGCCGATTGAGGTCCACTGCAGGACATATAGGCCTTTTGTAGGGACTTCCAAACATCACGATCCCTGAATCCCTGCGACTCGCTTGATAGTCAGTCCACCTGGTAGGGGATCGACCAACATCGCGCTTTCTAGTGCGTGGTCGCCATTCCAACAGCTTGGGACCCCAACGCCCATCGGCTCTTCGAACAAGCTTAGCGACTCGTTGAGCTATGTCGGTGACTTTGGTTCTTCTGCGGATATCCTCATTTCTGATTCGATCACGCAGAGATACTCCGAGCATTCCATCGCCCGCTGTGGGACTCTGAGCCTTCTTGTGAGGCCCATAGTTAACGACCAAGTCTCAGAACCATAGGTCATCACTGGCAACACGCACTGTTCGACGTGTTTTTTTTTATTAGACTTCGAACTAAAACTTACAGTAAATAATAATACTAATCAAGATGCCGACTGCCGATAGCAGTGAAAACATATCTCATATTGTAAAATCACACAGCATACGTCAGATGTAGAGCTACAGATGTACTGCTGTGAACATGTCAGTAACGGGAACGCACGAGTTCATAATTCATTCATAGAAACATCATTCGTCAAGGATCATTTTTCCCACTAGGGAAAATACTAAACTTAAATATTTACGTTGTACTTCTTTAGTGTTGCAATTATTTGGACCGTGAACGTATACACGCTTCTCTTGGCAAATCCGTATTAAGGCCTATTATTCTCTATAAATGTTTAGTTACCTATATGTGTTGTGCTAGTATGAATGGGCATTAATGTGTAAGCCTTGTGGGAAATAATATACAAGTATCAAAACTGTCCGTTTAGTACTAACTGAACCGGAACGTATGGTCCCGCTTTATAAGTCCCAATTCAGTTCATATAGTACAATTATGTCATCTTCAGCCTGTATCCGTTAACTGCTGGATATAGGCCTTACCGTGAGCACTATTTTCCGCCTTCTTCATCTAGCCACTTCCCACTACTTTCTGAATGTCATCGGACCATCTAGCTGGAGGGCTAACACTGCGCTTGCTCTATGTCAAGACAATGTAGAATTTTTACATTCTAACCTGTAGACCTGTGACGGTGTCACCCAAAGCCACGGAGCGTTTTATTAAAATTATTATAATCGAAAAAGAATCGGGCATAAAAAGCCACCGCTTACATAATTTTAAGTAAAACTTAAAGGAGTTACGTAAAAAGTACACTTGTAGTTGATACGGCATCTTTGCAATGACCTTAGCTCACACAGGTTTACACACCGAAATAATGAGAAAGTACATAGTCCACAAACGCTAAGCAAAATGGCTGGTTATGGTTATACTCTCCGGTCTTCTGTATTACCTGCCGCAGTGCGAAAAGTACGAAAGCCTTTTCGGAAATCGGCTTGTTCGAGAGACTGGAAACGAGTCCGAATATCAAAACTTCAAGCGAGAGAATTGTGTTGACTCTCGAGAACAACTTATAGACATGACGTTGGTAGAATATTGTTTACCCTATATTTGTACTATGTAGTTTTATATGACAATATGTATAATTAATAATGGAATTGTTTTATAGCACGCGACCGCACTGTAATCGTGTTTTAAGTTTTTTATCTGTCGTAGGTTTTAATATAGCATACATTGTCTTGCCAGTTATTACACAAACACAATTACATTTCAATTACTTGTAATATTTTTTAAGGTAAAAACGATATAAACTATTATAGTATTATGTACATTTTAAACTCATGTTTTGATAGAGTCAATATCAACTTGTGTTATTTTTTATTATTTTTATATAGTAGATTATTATTATTAAACAGGTAAATTCACGAAAGCGATATTTATCTACATATTATCAAAATCATCATTATGATGATGATGATGAAATAAAACGAAATAAATTATCACCATGACGATGATGATGATGATGAGATAAAACGAAATAGGCATTTTAATTACGAAATTATCTCTTTTTACAGGGCAGGGCTAGTCTATACTCTATACTATATACTATATTACTATATTACTATATTACTATATAATATTATAAAGAGGTAAAGTTTGTAAGTTTGTAAGTTTGTCACATTTTTTAAATGGGGTAATCTTCGGAACTACTGGTCCGATTTCAAAAATTCTTTCACCAGTAGAATGCTACATTATCGGGGAGTGCTATAGGCTATATTTTATATTAGTATGATATATATTAGCCGAGTTATCACAGTTTTTGTCATACAGGTCAGACCGAAAATCCTCCTAAGCAGACTTATTCGCATGCGCTGCCTTAACCATTGTGTAAAATTGAAATTAATGTATGGAGGCTTTATGTATCTTTAAAAGATCTACAAAAAAGTCCGCGACACCATATATCTATCTTCTATATATTAGCAGATATAGTACCTTTTGGGTTTTAAAAATTATTAATTTTATATACTTAGGTTTACGTCATTATTTATACAACTAAACTTTAATCCTTATTAAAATAAATTATTTAATAATCACAAGGATATTATGGAGATAAGATTTGCCCTTTACAGTATGTTAATTACTTAAATAGTTTCGGAGATAATACAAAATTTCTAAAAGACGCAGAAATTCCGCTATATGACGCCCGGCGCTTTCATTTACGTAGTTCCCGTTCCCGTGTGAATATGGGGATAAAACATAGCCTATGACACTCGCAAATAACGTAGCTTTCTATTGGTAAAACAATTTTCCAAATCGGTCCAGTAGATCCAGAGATTACCTACTACAACCACACGAACTTTACCTATTTATATTATTAGCATAGAAGTCTCTATTTCTCTTGGTCATACCACCACTCTCGAAGGACTGGACCAATTTTGCTAAGGGTAGGAGTAAGATAGAGAAGTTACAGGTTAGGGTAGGGTACGGGTAGGGAAGCGTAGGGGTAGTGTAGGGGTAGGGTAGGTTTAGGGCCGGGTTTAGGGTAGTGGTAGGATAGGGGTAGAGGTAGGGTAGTGGTAGGGTAGAGGTACGGGTAGGATAGGGAAGTGGTAGGGTAGGGGTAGGATAGGCGTGAGATAGGGGTACGGGTGGGATAGGGGTAGGAAAAGGATAGTGTACGGCGAGAGTAGGGGTAGGATGGGGGTAGGGGTAGGATGGGGGTAGGGTGTAGGTAAGGTAGGGGTAGGGTAGGGGCAGTTTTGGGGTAGGGTAGGGGTAGGGTGGGGGTAGGGGTAGGGTAGGGTAGGGGTAGGGAAGATGTAGGGGTTGGGTAGGGTAGGGTTGGGGTAGTGGTAGGGTTGGGGTAGTGGTAGGGTAGGGGTAGAGTAGGGTAGGGGTAGTAGTAAAGTTGACATCGAAATTTACGCGGACGAAGTCGCGGGCGTCCGCTAGTTGTATATATGTAGAAACAAAACTGTCGAAGTCGCAAACCGTCAGCGAGTAATGGTGTGGTAATAGCTCTATATGAACAGTAGCACACGTTGAATGGTAAAAATAACCGGCTGAATTTTAAAGTGCGGCATTTTAAAAGCAAACCTATGTTTGTGTTTGCGCGGCCCGCATCATCCTTGCCGCGCAACACAGCCGCGTCGCACCACTGATCGTTCAAAGTTGCCATTTACGTGTTTTAGACACAGAGCCTGCATAATCAGACCTACCTCATTTTACAAAAGAAAGTTTTCAACCTGCACCACTGACCGTTCAAAGTTGCCATTTACGTGTTAGACACAGAGCCTGCATAGTCAGACCTACCTCATTTTACAAAACCAAGTTTTCAACCTGCACCAGTGCGATCACTAGATAGTCAGACATACCTCATTTAACAAAAACATACAAGTTTTCAAGCTCTTACCTCCTAGGTACTGTAGCTAATAGGCTAGTTGACACTTTTTTTTAATGGTCTTAAATCTATAATGTATATATATGAATCGCAAAATGCGTTCGTACTTTGGCCAATTCTTTTTTTTAAATGTTCGTTGAAGTTCTAGGATAGTTTTTACGACGAGAAAAATTTAAAAAGATTAAAAAAATATTTATATTCCCATACAAACGATTTGTAATTATTTGAATTTTAAAATATATCATATGTATGTATATGGAAGAAGTGCACAAAAGTAAAGCGAAGCTCGACCGGGTCCGCTAGTACTTTATGAAAATTTCAATTTTCAAATATTTTTTTGACAATATGTGCCAAAACGCTGCCGGCCATGATGGTCTATATTTTAACCGATTCATTCAGTCACGTTAACAAATCCTTTACTAAACGGAGCGTTTGACAATTAGTACAGTAAGTAACGTTGTGACGTCACAAAATGGACGACAGCGTTTTTGGCGTTTGGAAAATTTGAATTAATACATGAAATTTAAATTAAGTTTTTATAAGAAATTTTCAACTTTAATTAAGTAATATCAATATATTTCGGACCCTTATATGTATTGTGTATTGTTTAAGTATATTTAAAATTAATATTTTTCACAGGATAATATGAGAAATCAAGTCTTTTTGTTTCGCAGCAACCCATCGAAAAACACAGTTAAAAGTATCTAGCGAATGATTGTCTGGCGACTGGATACAAGATTCCTCATGATAGCTTTTCCATAAAAGCATCTAAATGGTACGCTTTACAGAACTATAAGCATCTGCAACCCTTGAAATTTGCTTCCTGCATAACCCACCAAGGTCCAAACTCCATAATTGGCTAACAACCTATGACAAAAGCATGGTCTGACAAACTTTCAGTGTTCATAAAGGAATGAGGCATGTCTAGCGATCGCAGGCGCTCGGACCATGTACTATGCTACTAAAGTATTCAACGTTAAACCTTTCGTTCAACACGAACACATTCACATCAGAATATTTTAGTAGAAGGAAGCCAAAGAAGAAATACGGTGTTTAAGAAATAATGCTGGCTGTAAGTAAAGAATATTTACTAACCTGATTTGATAATCGTAAATTATTATTATAGCTTTATTTTCCACTTAACAAATTTTACAATACACAATATCTTAATTATAAACTAATGCATTTCTGTTATTTTGTTATGTGGCCCCAATGGGTAAAAGCCTCCTCCATCCTTCCCTAACTTTGGCCATATATATGTATCCAGTTTTTCCCTGCTGTTTTTATTATATCATCGACCCATCTCTTCTTCTGTCTTCCTAAATTTCTTTTTCCAATTGAGCCCTGTCTTATGGTGAATACTGTACTAAATTGCTAATCCAGAAAAGCTGCCGATTGACAATTGAAAATCGCTTTTAAATCGATCAGAAGATAGAATAGTATTATATATAGAATATATATAATAGTAGAAATATTATATAGAATAGTAGAATTTATTACTATACAAAAAAGTATACTAATAAACTGTACTACATTTTTAGTATGATCCAGAATAATTTTATATGAATATTATATCAAGAATCCTCTAAAAATTATTACGAAGTTTCCATTTATAGTTTTGTCATCAGATGATGTAACCGGAAGGTAAGTTCATTGAGACTATTGTAATGACCTTAAACACACAATAAGCAATGTAGTTTACTTTGATAGACTTCTTTCTGTATTTTTCACCCGCGTGGTTTCCGTTTCCGTAGGAATACGGGGATGATATATACCCTATAGCCTTCCTCGATAAATGGGCTACCTAACACTGAAAGATTTTTTTTCAATCAGACCAGTAGAGATTAGCGCGTTCAAGCAAACAAACAAACAAACTCTTCATCTTCATAATATTAAGTATAGATACAAAATAACACATTGCCATTTACTTAACCCTATCTTTACATTAAAATAGAATCTTTAAGGTAAAATATATCTCTAAAAATACTTTATAAAGAACCTTGATAGAAAGGAAATCTTCCTTCTTATCAAGGTTCTTATCGGGAGGTTATTGTGGATGTAACGTTTTATAATATTGGAAAGAGAGATATAAAATTGTTAAAAATACAATTTCTGTTTAAATCATTTCTGCTCGCTACATATCAAATACAAGGAGCTTATTCTACTACACGGATTCGAGGGCCGGATCTAATATTATATTGTAACACTAGCCGACGCCCGCGACTTCGTCTGCGAGAAACTCTATGTAAACACCCTTATCCTACCCCTACTGACTGATTTTTTACACCTTGTGTTTGAAAAACCCAAATATCTTACGGAACCCTATTTTTTTTCCAAAATAAAATTTAGCCTATGTTACTTGTGGATAATTTAGCTTTCGAATGGTGAAAGAATTTTTAAAATCGGTCCAGTAGTTTTTGAGCCTATTCATTACAATCAAACAAACAAACATACAAACAAAGTTTTCCTCTTTATAATATTAGTATAGATAAAAATCTCGGTATATTTTCTACCGCACTCTATGCTTGGATCGTTCCGCTCGAATACTTTGCTGTTGTTTTATTTTTAGTGGGGACTACATACCTAATTGTACGATGCTGTGCGAACATGGTTGTTTGAGTTATCGAACATTAGTTCTATTGTTTTTACAGTGGTTATTACTCAACTGCAGGAAGGGTTATGTTTTTCGCGCGTATCTTGTACCTATGTATGTAATATTCTTAATTCTTAATTACCCCGTTCTTCTTAATTACCTTCCAAACCGCTGGACGGGTTTAATTAAGATATCATTACATTTGTATTAATAACCTAAGTGTTCTTAGTTAGGTGAATTAAAAAAAACCAATACAACGACTGTGAGACGCTATAGACTGTGGTGAAAAACAAATGTATTTCGACTGTTTTTCTAAGTGCTTTCGACACTTCAGGACTAAGCATATTTTTTTTTCAGATCTTTATGCAGTCGGGATTATTTTCATTTTATATATTTTGTTAAATTGTGCCATCATTTTTTGTATGCGAGTTATATTTGGTCTATAGAAATTTCATCCATTTTATGCGGTGTTTACCAATCAATCGATACATAATTAAATATTGTATTAATCCATACTTTTACGTATTAACAAATGTAACATTTGTACAACTGTTGATAAAAACTGTTGAAAAAAATACCAATTATTCATTTAAAAAGGCAGAAAAATTCTATGGAATTGAAATACTGGTAATATTTATTGTGATACTCCTCCATCATAGAGGTGAGTTAAAAAGGTCTACTCTTTTCAAGCTCGTCAAAAGAAAAATACTGTATAATATGATAACAATGGGGAGAATATGTTCAACCGAGCCGTATTGAGGTTAGTTTTTGTTATTTGCGCTTTTTCGTTTTACGCCGACGAATACTGGGCAAGTGCGTTCTACCTCGTCCCACTGACACACTAAATGTTCACAAAAACACCAGCGGATGGGCCCGACGAGCGAGGATGGAATTGGCCGCGTGTGTTTATTTGTCTTGACTATTAGACACGATCGATTATATTTTATCGGAGAAATTGATCAACGCAGCCATGTTAATTTTTGTACCCATTAATCATATTAATACTTTCTACTAGAAATTTATTTTGCAAGCACTGTAAATTCGTATACAAAGATTTATTATGCATTATGAGGTAGGTTTGTTTACAGAATAAGAAATACTACAACATTATAACCGATTTATGCAGAATAAATAAATCAAGATATATAAAATTAAATATCAAGGAAGAGTGCGGGTGTATATTGTTACCGGGCGAAACAAATTTGAAGGATGGCTTGGATGAAAAAAGCCCCTGTTAAATAATACCCAGTTAAATAAACAATATAATATAAAAAGTTTAAACAATATTGTCATGAATAAATATTTGGTTCGTGTGCCCATGGACCCTATTAAATCATATAAATCCATATTAAATTTCAAGAAGAGGGCAGAGGGTCTTATTCTACATCGATGTATTTTCATACAGTGTAAAAGCTAATTGATATTAATTCCAGAAATGACACAATAGTAGAGTGTGAAAGAAATTAAAGAGCACAAAAACTTAAAACAATGGCGCATTATCTATGTCAGTAAAGATCTATTTTTAGGGTTCTGTACCCAAAAAGTAAAACGGAATCCTATTATTAAGACCAACCCATCGTCCGTCTGTCACTAAGCTTAATCTCATGAACCGTGATAGCTTAGTGAAATCAATAGAGCATATTTCCTCGACCTCCGAATTTCAGAAGAAACAGCTCCGATTTTGATGATTTTCTGTTTCGGAGCTGTTTCTGAGGACTTCCAGCACATTTTATGTATTTTTTGACTCCACTAGTTAAGCAGTTGAAGTTTTTACAGATGATGTATTATTGTTGTCGCTGCCACAAATACAAAATAAAACAGGATAAAATAAATATTTAAGAGGGGCATACAATATATCATATCACCTCATACAAGAGACAGTTCTCTGCCATTTTATAGATAATGCCGGTTTTCAATACGATACGGATAGACAAATAAATAAATTAAATATTAAATGCAGTAGTAAATTACACTCATTATAAAATGGAAGCTTATAAAAAGATATGCATATAGGATTAAATACTAATCACTTATTAATAGTACAACAATAACAAATCGACCGGTTTTAATCTATCAGAAGGGTGAATCAAACAGGGTTAAATGCAAATTGAACTGGTTGCAGTTAGAACTCTATGTCAGTCATCATCATGTCTAAGGACAACTAATGTAGTCCCCTCAGTTTAATGCCATTTACAATGATTAATACACATTGTACTCATGTGTATATTTTCTGTGTAAAATATACTCGCTAATAGCTTCCATAAAATCTATTTACGGCCCTATAATTTACTCAAATTTCGGTCAAACGAAGTATTTCAAGGTTTCGCTTTCATAACAAATAGCCCTCAACAAAGGTGTATTTGTTTTTCTAATAAAGCAGTGTAATGATATTGCTTTGTTAGAATACATATAATGAGATAAAACGATATGAAGCCCAATTACTGCTTTAGGGGAATAAGTATTTTATTTACACAATAAAATAGGAACAAAGGTCCTTCAATCCCTACAAAGGGTATCCCTACCTAGCGTAGGGTAGCGTAGAGGTGTGTAGGGGTAGGGTAAGGGTAGTGATCAGTGTAGGGTAAGGAAGAAGTGCACATAAGTCAGAGCGAAGCTTGACCAGGTGCGATTGTCATTTATAAAACGATAACTAACTAAAACTGCTGAAACTTTGTAGCAAGCTAAAATCGGTCATTATTCAGTATTTTATTTTTATGACACAGAGACTCTCTGAGGAAGTATTTTTTTTTAATTAAGGGGTGGAAATCGTAGTAGCAACTTTGCATGAGAATCTATTCTCTGAAGTTTGAAGAAGATTTTCCACGCGATTTAAGTCATATATAGACAACTAACGGACCCAGTACTTGTATATATGTTTTCTGTGACCCAGTCAAGCTTTTTGACTTATTCAACTTGACAACTTCTCCCCAGTAGGGAGTTACGTAAGCGACCAATAAATAAGCTATCGGCAAGAAACAGAAACTTTAGACGCTGAATGCATCAAGATTGCCTGACAAAAAGTATCAGGGTATTTAATTAAACTTAGGGATGTCATCAACAAAGAGCGTGACTCGACGCGCTATACCTACAGAGCGGAACGCATTTGCATGCGACAATTTAGCACCGATAACACATTCAAGGTCCTATTGAAACACATACTTTTATATTGTTACGCTTTTAATTAACTTGAATAATAGACATTCTCGTTACTGTGGAGGTAATTTTTATAATTAAATTCCCTTATAAACGAAGCTTGTGTGCGACAGTAGCATTAGTGAACATTGAATAATCTATAATATTATAAAGAGGTAAAATTGTGGTGTAGAGGTAATCTCTGTATCTACGGAACCGAATTTGAAAATTATTTTATCACTGGAAAGCCATGTCTGTGAATGACATAGGCTATATTTTATCCCAGTATTCCCACGGGAACGGGAAATTCGCGGGGCATCTGCTATCTTAATATAAGACCTTTATTGCTTTACAATAATTTAACTAAAGCATTTTCCCCGAGGAGATCTGTACGTCCTAATGGGAAACAGCTATTTGTTAAACGTAATATAATAAGTTGCGAAGTATGTATATAAAATAGAAAACCTATATAAAAAATAATACAATACAAAAAATATTATCTAGTTTCCTATCTCTATACCTAAATATAAAATTATTGGCCGCCATTGATAATATGGAACGAGATTTAGTAGTGAAAAAAATATTCAGTCTTTAAATATTATTTAATGAAAAACGAATTCGCCAATGTGCAGATTTTAACTAAAATATATTTTCAATACAAATATCCTCCTGACATTTTAAATGGTTTTAATTGAAACTTCGTTAACATTGTTATACGCTTTGGGCAACATATTTATCGAACGCTCGTTAGCCGAAACCTGACCGAGCATATAGATACGATAATAGGTTTTTCGGATAACAATGGCTTTGTAATATTGTTTTAATGAATGCTATGCTACAGAATATTCGTCAATTCGTACAGTGTGTGTGTGTGTCTGTTATCGTGTTAGTGGCCACTACCAATCCATCTACAGTCCTAAGATACCTGAGTGGTATCTCTTCTCGTTGTGCGTGACCCGTCGATGTGTCCGTCGGTTCCTTGTGAGCTGGCGGCTGCTGCCACTGTCGCCGCGAGGCCCGCGAGGCAGTTGATTGCCTGCTGTAATATACCCTTAGATAACGCTTGGACACCTTTTTATAAACCGTTGAGTAAGTAGGCAGACTCCTATCATAATGCATATTATAACATCTACCTTTCCGGGTCAAATGTCACTCATAAAATATCAACAATACATAAGTAACGAACAATGTACAGCCAATATGTAGGTATCAATTTTTAAGCTGTCGCTCTCATTTTTTTGCGGTTGTTTGACTACTTTTACTTGCATTTTTGATAACACTTAAATGTGTCGCGTAAAGACCTACTACACCGAAGCCAGTTTTGCAGTAATCAAATAGTTATAGTATGCTTTGGGTTGCGCAACGGATTATCATAAAGTACGTTGAACCCAACGTCTGATAAGGGCCGAGGTGAGGACGTTATCAGGTGGCGCAATGCAGGCCCGAAAATGCTCAAGCTGGCAATTCGAGAGGTGGGCGATCAATACGGGCTGTACTGGTGTACCCATGCCGATACCGCATTTACCAAGCGCAACCTAAAATCCAATTTTAGTACGCGCTTGAAAGGCCGATATCACCGGAATGAAATAATCCACAACGTTTGAAAATACACATCAGACATTTGCACGTTATTTTGTATAAAAATACATTCTTGTGTTCAATGTCAGACACTGACAATTAAATTCAAGTGTGAACAGTCTCAAGAGGCAGACAAAATTACGACTATAACAATGCAACTTTAACAGACTATTAAAACTTTGAAATTTGTTATTGCTACATCATTAAATGTCTTAACAACATTTAAAATACTTCAAAATCAAGAATGATGATTAGATACAAACTGTGAAATAGAAAATGGCATAGCTAAAGATAAAAACATTTCAATTTGATTACGTTTCAAAAGAGTGAACAAGGTGTGTAATTAGGCAGTAAAAACTACACGACATCACTGAGATGAAGCGGAACTTTCATTTAATATGAAGTATTATAACTAACTTGATTAAAAAAAAACAAAAATATAAGACAGAGATTTATTATTGTTTTTTTATAGCAAACTGTGTGTGGTTTATACATTTTATTGGACTAAACATGTAATGGTAAAGTGAGATAATTTAAACACAGTTGAATACTACCGCTCATAATGTCTATTTTAGCTGACAGTAAAATTTCATCTTAGCATCCGTTCAGCTACTCGTGCTAGCGAGAAACGATTTCACTACTAATTAAATCCAATTATCCCTGCTATTTGATCCAATAATCAAAAGTATATTAAACACGATACGATTAAAGATTTCGCAACTGTAACATTTTGCAAGTGTTAACATATATAGCATAGGAATAATACACTCATGCGGTGGGCATTCATAGGGATAACGTGAACATTGACATTAGAAACGTTTGTGATCTCGTGCCTATTCGGATAATTGATTACTTCATTAGTTTCATACGCACCTCATTACGTTTCACCTCGGGCCAAGGTTTATAACAGTTTCGATATTTATACGCAAATTGCACCACAAGCATGAAGCTGATCCATTTATGAGTGCCAGTTCTAGTATAACATTACGTGCCTTGACGAAGGTACTGAGTAACATTCTGATAAAGTGTGGTTGACGTGCGTGTAGCTCACCAGACTAAACTATTATACGTAAACAAAAATAACTATGGTAACTACATGTACAAACTGTACCTATATAATGTCGTTATCGACGAACGCTGGGCCTCGTTATACATTAATTGTTTATATTTCCAGTTTGATTTTTTTACGCTACGCGAGACCGAAGGTCGGCCTCATTATTTTAATGATTTCTACTACCGGAGCAACACAACGTCAATGTAACAATGCCAATAAACGTTGGCGATCATAAAAAACAAGTAATAGAGTAGTAAACTCTAATACTAAGAACAATTAAGCGTCATTTATGCAACCATGCATTACGAGTAACTTCGCGTATCATCTCTCTGAAGCGTTTATTATTATTATAATTAATAATACCCATAAAACTATGGTAGTTCATCGTCCTCTGTTCTAAATTCGAACCGAATCGGGAGAACAGATTCAAGATGGCCTCATCATTTAACCTTAGTTGAGGAGACGAGGCATGAGACGCTGAGGTCCCAATATTTCGCGAGTCCAGCGTTCATCGACGACGACTAATTGACACTTGACCCCGACGACGCTTCTGTCGCGACCTTGGACTCGTAAGTACTGGTGAATATTTCGATTCACACTAGACACCACTAATATACCAATTAGGTTGGGTTAAATGGAATTTAGATTTTAGAAGCTGTGCCAGTACTTGCGGGTCATTAAAAACAATATTATTAGTTCAGGCAACAGTGTTAGAAGCTATTACATAGAATCAGATAACAATTAACTAACCTTGAGGCTGCTGTTGCGCCGTGTAGGGCGCGAGAAGTCGGGTGCGTTTCTTCTCATATCCTTTTTGTGTGATGTCACCTGTAATGGAATATGTTATCAGTCCTTAATATAAAGAAAACTGTTTTTTTGTAAGGGACCATTAAAATCACTCGCGTAGTTCCCGTCCCCGTAAGAATACGGGGATATAATAAAACATTGTTACTGTGCAGATACATTCGTAAACGAATTTTGAAAATCAGTCGGTAAATCCAGAGATTACTATCACACCTACGGTATCTTCTTTCCTTTTCAAAATAAATTTCTTTAATATCTATTATTTATTAACTCAATTAACAAAGAAGCTTATTTTAAATTCAGAGCAAATATTGGTTAGGTCTCACTTAAACTCAAGAACCAAATAAGAAAACTCATACAATAATTAATCGAGTAATGGTCGAGCAAACAGATATTATTTATTTAATTATAGATTATATATATTTAGATATATTAATAATATATAAGATCATAGAATAAATAGTTTGAAGAAAAGCAAATATTGTATTTAACACAATATTTTGTTGGTCACCTGCTTACAACATTCTTATTCACTTCAGAACTTAAAAAGTATTGATTTTCCAATCAAATATTCACCTAAGTATCGTTAATAAATTATGTAACAGAGTGCGCTGTGCATTGTGTTTACTGCTATTGATTCCACAGAATAGAAAAACGAGCTACATCGAGTCATTAGCTTGGAGCAAAATTATAGACGGCTTCATTCAAACCGAATGTAGTTTCGATCGAAGAGTGATTATTATTATTTATAAGTTTGGTTCACGTTCCGCAAATTACCGTACTGACTGCCTAGTGGGAGTTTTCAATGTGACGATCGCGAAAACGTAAACGCGAATTTATATGGAATTGAAACGGTTGTGCAGTAGTGCCACTATATGGCGCTGTTTCAATTCCTTAGAATTTCGCATTTACGTTACGCGACCGTCACAGTTTGAGAACTACCACTAGGCACTCTGAACCACACAACACATACCAAATGATTAGGTATGAGGTCTATTTTATTGTGCTTATATAAACATCCCGCGCTATGATTGTTGAGCTACACAACTCTAACTATAAACACGCCTGAATGTGTTTATTTTAGTACTAGACGACGCCTGCAACTTCGTCCGCGTGAAACTCGATGTAAACTTTCAACTACCCCTACCCTACCCCACTCCTACCTCTATCCTACCATACCCCTACTCTACTACTACCCTACCCCTACCGTACCACTACCCTACCCCTACCAGCCAGTAATTGCACGTGATAGCGTTGTTCCAGTCGTTCACGCGTGTTAGCGTGACCAAGGGATATATGGATTCATTTTTATATATATAGATAGATTTATATTGTCAGCAACATAAGAACGATAGATTAGATGTTTGTCACGCTACAATATAAACAATCATAGCAGCTCGCCTTTCTGTTGTTAATACAAAAAATAACTAAAAAATATACATTATAGCTTGACAGATTCGTTCGTCACACTACCGATGGTCCGCGGGGGCTGGGAGGTGGGTAGCGATGACAGTAAAAAGTTGACCGCTACACATAACATATTACGTTACGAATAAGTCTTCAGATTTCTCTGAATATCCTGTAAAATAGAACTTGATATTCTAATGTACAAGTATGTGTATTACAGATTAATAAATTTAAAATAACATTTTTTTCCTATTAAATATAAATCGGTTTTTATAATAGTGATAAAAATGAGTTATTTGGTTGACAACCAATAACTTAAAAGGTCGCCGGACACATTTTCGAATATCGTGTATCGTGTGCGGTTTGTTCTGATAGCCGCAGATCATTAAATACGAGTTGTCGTCGACAGTGACTGCCCAGGACTGATCAAGGAATAAAATAATATAGAGGGTACGACTGGTGCACCTCACTTCCAGTCTCTTCCCCGCGTGCTCGATTTCACACCCGCGCAGTGCTTCGCCCCCCGTCGCCCGCATATCATGGGAATATGTCATCAACGAACTTGCCAAGATACAAGTTTTGATTTTGTCATTGGACTTATTATCATAAGGTGGTGAACACGATCCTAGCTATTTATTTTAAAATAATAAAAAAAATATTTTTCTATAAGTTACTATATCCAACATATTTCATAAGTTATAATAACAATAACGGAAACATTAAAACAAAGAAGTAATAAATTTACGAAACAAAGAAGTTTTTAATAAAGAAGTAGTAAAGAACTTTACTTCTTTCTTTGTTTCAAGTAAACTCGATTCCATTCATTTTATTTCATTTCATTAGATAACAGTCTAGTATTTAGTACCCCATTAGGTAAAAAAACAATTGAATCAGTAGTGTGATATTTGAACTGAAACTACTTAAGATCATCAAAACTTTCCATATTTACTATTCTATATATAAAAACTATACAATACGTTCGATCAAAATCCCATTGTAGATTTTGAGGTGATTTTATAATAGATTTGTTTACTGAAGTAGAAAGTAATATTTGAACTAATTTAACCCGACGATTCGCTTCACAATAGTATTTGCGAATGCGAAATGCAATAAATAATGACTAATAAATAGGTCATGCAGTGTCAATCGATCACATACATATTATAATACCTACATATAATAATCGATCTACATATCAATATTATTGTAATTATACAGGGTGTCCCGTAAATATTACGACATACTTTACAGGGTGACAGCTGACATCAATGCCTACTAAAATAGCGCAATATATGTTAGCCGAAATTTTACGGGTTTCAAGTTTCATTGGTTTTTGTACAAAAACCAGAATTACCTGCCTTCAAGTTTAATCGTACCATGTGCTGAAAAAATTCTTAAAGCGTTGATGTTATGCTTGGTAATTATTTATAAATAGTTGATTCAGCTAATGAAACTTTGGTCTTTTCTTCTGCAGAGTAAGTTTTTCCTAAAAACGGGCCTAATTATTTTTTATGTTAAACGATTTTTATTGCATTTACTTTCAACGTTCGTAGATAAAAAAATATACTAGGCAAAGTTGTACATCTAGCTTAAAAGCATGCTCATTTAATAAGGATTCTAAAATGTAAAACATTAGTACATTATTTTTAAAAGCTTCCTCACAATTGCTATTTTAGTTCCGAAAGGGGTTCATTATGCAAACATCGTTCAGCACATGGTACGACTAAACTGCTTTGAAGGTAGGGATTTTTGTATTTTGTACATAAACCAATAAAACTTAAAAACCGTAAAATTTCAGCTAACATATATTGCGTTATTTTAGTAGGCCTTGATGTCAGCTGTCACCCTGTAAAATATGTCGTAGTATTTACGGGACAGCCTGTATATTAATAGAAACAAAGGCAGAATAAGCAATGCACAGTTTCAATCGGCCATCTTAACCTTTTAATATAAATTTATGAACCAGTTAACACTAGCCGATTCATCCGCGTGGTTTCCGTTCTGTTTTAAGGGGATAAAATATAAGCTCAGTTCAAACTTTACCTCTTTGTAATTAGGCCAATCGATATGTTCCAAATCGGTTTATAAGTTATAACATATTGATTGCCTGAAACAAGATTGGAGTTATTATACATTCTAGAGTAAACATTGAGTTATTTCCATATGTATTCCAGATTTAGGTACATTTTGTAACTGCTCTTTAACATTCTAGCAAATAAACTTTTAAAAAAGTAAACAAATGTCTCTGGGACCGGTGAGTATGTATTTTATTTAATAGTATTTTTCGTAATACATACTTGTACCGTTATGTTGTGGTTTTGAGGTACCACTTAAGTTCAATAGTAAACATGCCAACCTTACCGCATACTACCTTAAAAGATTTACGCAATGGCAATCTTGAATACATTTTTAATGCACTTTTTCCGATTTCTTAGAGTTTAATAAAATAATTAGATTAATTATAATACATTTATCTGAGTTTCCGAAGGTTTAAGATATAAAGGGATATTCTAAATACAATACGTCTGCCGCCCAGTATCATCGCTGATATTTATGAAGTATGAAGTGTACCGTTGCTGGTGTAGTTCTGAGCTTCTCCCTTTTGACTATATGTCTATAGCTAACTGGGGTATAATCAACATTAGCAACCCACACAAGTCGCCTCTCAGAATGACAGGGGTTAGGCTAATAGTCCACCACGCTGGTCCAATGTGGGTTGACAGACTTCATATAGAGAATTAAGAAAATCTAAGCCGAAGAAAGGTATGCCAGTTTCCTCATGGAGTTTCTTTACCATTGGAAGCACGTGATATTTTGGAAAAGTTGGACGTGCAAGCTCCGGACTGGGGGCCTTAGCCATGTCGCACCTCGATTCACTTTCTACAACTAAAAAAAAATGTATGAGAATGACATTCACTATCGACAGTTCACGTCATCAAGGTCTCGATGGGATCTGTCACTCTCATACATATTGGTAGTTTTCGAAGCGATAGCGTTTGTAGAAAGAGAAACAACGAACCACATGGCTACACGCCCGGATTTGAATTTACGATTTTAAGCCCTCCGAATCAAAGTAAGAGGTCATATTCAGGGCTATCACGACTTCCATCGACATATTATTGTTTTGTTGTCCAATTGTCTATATGTCACTAGGTTAACACAATTGACGGGTGCGATGCTCTTTTATGTGTAATTAAATTAATATGTAGATATAAAATATAATACATATGAAGTAGGCTTTGTGGCTGTTCTATCAATAATTTGCATTTATACACTAACTCGTTGAACTTCGTATCGTACTACGTTCTAATACAAAACTACTAATATCAATATTTCTATTATTCAGGTATTCCCTATATTGTATTTATAGATCAATTCTATATATAGCCAACAAAACGAATAAATTTACTAGCTGTTACTGAGTGTTCTACGAGACATACAAATAACAGTTCATTTTGTCATAATATCCTATTAAATATCATAAATTGACGCGTACAAAGACGCGGGTACCAAGTAGAACGTACCTACAAGATTTTGTGCACAAGTAGATAACAGGATACGTCCTCATTTAGTCTTTGAAGGGAGGACTCACTTTGACATGTAGGATATTAGATTTGATTTTACGACCACACGTGCTTCAAGTTTTGGATCGAGAGCCTGCGATAGCCATGGCTCATTTTACGAAGGCTGAAAGTTTATAAGCCCGAAAGTTTATATGCTCTTGCCATACATAAGTAAGGTAGCCAATAGGGTAGTTGATTCATATCAAATTTAATATAGCCAATATTAATTTCGTGTAGTACATGGATAAGGGTCCGAAACATATTGATATTAATTATAAATAGTTAAGGATTTCTTATAAAACTTAATTTAAAAAATCATGTATTTTTTTAAATTTTCCAAACGTTAAAAACGCTGTCGTCCATTTTGTGACATCACAAACGTCAAACCAAATTATTCCTTTTATATTTTTGACAAACGATTATATTAATATTGTTGGTAAAGGATTAGTTAACGTGACGTCATTAAACAGTTGAAATATAGACCAACATGGCGACAGCGTTTTGGCTCGTATTGTCAAATAAATATTTAAAAATTAATATTTTTATGTAATCACGTCTCATAATTTTTTTTTTTAATAGACAGTGGTGGCTTTGAAAGGCAGCAGGTTTCAATTCGTTTTATACTTCCAAGTCTTAGACGCACTTTTTATATTATCTATGATGATATATGATATTCCATCAGAAATTCCCCATTTTTCTTTTTGTGCTCATTCATATATCTGTCTTACAAGCTCTCCTACTGCCAAGAGTCACAAAATGTGTAAAAAAAAGTGTCAAAAATCTCTTACGGAGATAAGTGTTTTCTTGTCCACTGATTTTCGTTTTACTTTAATGTGTCCATAATGCTAAAACTAAATAAGTAAAAAATAAAAAAAAATTAAACCATGTCCTCAGTCACAGGACACAGATTCGTGACAATATTTTGCTAGAAGCTAGTGAAATTTGATCTTTATGGGGATTTATTTGACAGATATACCTACTGTGAGCTAATGCAAGTCGCATTGTCCACTTGCTAGTCCGCCCTGGCATTTGACTCACTTCCGATTTTATAGCCTCATTATATGCAACTGTTGTCTGTCCATACTATTTGTTGTTTAGAAATAAACAATGACACATTGGAATTCATAGCATTGTGCCTACACGAAATTATAGTACCTACATATACGTACAAATATAACCATCATTCACATGGCTAGATTATTACCGGCGTATGTTCTGGTACCTGTAGTTCTAATATTATAAGCTAGGTTATTTCTTAAAAAAATCTTGGTGATTGGAGGGTAGGTATGTGAAATAGGCTAGATTACATGAAAGTTTACATTTTTAAATTTTATAAATAAAAATATTAAAGCTGAACCGTGATAGCCCAGTGGATATGCCTCTGCCTCTGAGTCCGGAGAGTGTGGGTTTGAATCTGGTCCATCTTCTAATGGTGCATCTTCAACTTATCAGTTGTGTGCATTTTAAGAAATTAAATATCACGTGTCTCAAACGGTGAAGGAAAACATCGTGAGGAAACCTGCATACCAGAGAATTTTCTTAATTCTCCAGCCAACGGGCCAGCGTGGTGGACTGTTGGCCTAATTTCTCTTAGTAGTGAGCCGAATATGGGCTGATAACGACGATATTAGAGGGCCTATACATGGAAAAGTATATAAATTCGCCACGCTGCTGGAATCAGTTTACTTTAACAACATAACAGGTTGCTTACTTTTGGAGTCGCAGCACAAAAGTAAGTTAATAAGGCGAATTTCGACATTCAAAGTTCCCCATCCAATTACAGGCTAGAGTCAATTGAATTAATTTGCTTAGCTGTGACTAGTCAATACTAGTGGCGTACCCTTCATAGAAGCAAAAATGCACTGCCTACCTCTTGGATTCAGTACGAATCTCTGCTGGAGAAGGTATATTCCTTTTTGTACCAACAATTTGTAGGTATAGTGTGCCTACAATGATTGAAAACCTTATGCGCGCCACTAATATAACCCTAACCGCGTACAATAGGATAGTTGACTCATATCAAATTTAATATAAACAATATTAATTTCGTGTAGTACATGGAATAAGAGTCCGAAATATATCGATATCAATTAATAAAAGTTAAGGATTTTTTATAAAGCTTAATTTAAATTAATAACAAAACTTAATATAAAATGTGACGTCCATTATGTGACGTTACTAACACACTTGATACACTAAACGTCAAACTAATTGTTAACTAATATTTTTGTCAAACACTCAGTTTGTATATAGGATTTGTTAAAGTTGACGTCATGAAACAGATAAAACATTGACCATCATGGCCGACAGCGGTTCGTATTGTCAAAAAATATTTAAAAATTAAAATTTTCATGTAATCACGTCTCAAAAAATATTATATATCTTTTTTTCAACCACAGTAGAACGATAATGAACAATTTATGACCATTTAAAAAAAAGTGTCCACTAAAGTGTTTTTCAGATAGCAGTCGCCTGTACGACGTTCTTAATACGTACTAATATCGTAAGACGCGGCAAACTTTCAAGAGTGAAACGAACTGTCACCCGCACCATCTTACATGAAACATATTGTAGCCTATTACGTAGTGATTATTGAAAGAACGAAAACAGACTTTTCAAACGTGACACATAACTGGGTCGTTAGAAAATGCTGTATTGTACGTGTGTATCACTTTATCTCTCAACAATATGATTCAATCTGCACTTGTCGTATGAACGATAAACTTGGCGATAAGATACTCGTACTGCTTACAAAA
Organism: Bicyclus anynana; assembly: GCF_947172395.1. Classification (NCBI taxonomy): domain Eukaryota; kingdom Metazoa; phylum Arthropoda; class Insecta; order Lepidoptera; family Nymphalidae; genus Bicyclus; species Bicyclus anynana. The sequence continues at coordinate 12,326,637 of NC_069110.1, read as the reverse complement.
TTAATCATCAATTTGTTAACATTCTACCAACATCTTCGAAAATATTTTCCATGCCTTGTTGCCATGCCAGTTTTATCTTATTACTAGCAGACGCCCGCCACTTCGTCCGCGTGGAATTCAGTTTTTCATAAATTCCGGGATGAAAAGTTACCTATGTGTTGATCCAGAGTATAATATATTTCCATTTCAAATTTCAACCAAATCACTTCAGTCGCCGCAGCGTAAAGGAGGAACAAAACGTCCACACTTACACACACACACAAACTTTCGCCTTTATAACATTACTGTCATTACTATGTTTATATTTTAATAAAGGCAATAAGTATAATCATAACAATGACTTTCTAATTCCCTCAAGGGCACATATTTATTTTAGTGCATAAGTCTGTGATTCAGGAAGATTTAATAGAATTTACATAAAAAATCCTATATCCATTGGTCAAAAGTTTCATGAATTTTCGAAGTCCGCAGCCACTCATGAAATGTAATACAAAAAAAACAATCACACATGCATTTTGTATATTTTTTATCCAAAGTGTATCGGGGCTGTGATATTATACTATCCTTAGGTATAGCTTTAAGGTTTTGTTATCTCCGATATTATTTAGAGTGTAATTGGTTCTTAATAAGTGATTACTACGTAGGTTAAAATACGCCAGTAATGATTTGGTCGGTGGCCGCTAAAAAAAATCATGCCAACTACACAAAACTACCAATGATACCTCTTACATCAATACAAGTATTTTTTATGTCATTTGTTTCTTTGCAGTATTAATTCAGTATCGACTACCTTAGTCAATGTTTATTGCAATAACAAATTCTAAGTTTGTTTATTGCCAAGTTTGCCGTGACTTCGTGTAGAATTGTCTGCGCTTCCTTTACGCAAAACCACCCAACTCAAGAATCTAAACTATTTCGTCGGTTTCAATCGAAAGCACGCAGACAACGCTATTCAACGCGACAGAATGTTTCTGTAAGAATTTATTATTATTATTGGATATTTTAGGTCCTTATTTGCCAAGACGTTGTAATATATTAGTCGAATTTGAGATGTATATTTGTTTCACTTTTCTACGCCTAATTATTATTTGTAGTTAATTAAATTATAGCTTTGTTTCGTACGTTGTTTGTGGTTTTACGAATACCATTTGCGTGTTACCCAGTGATGAAGACAAAGACAAAATTCAAAATTCAAAATTCATTTATTTCAAGTAGGCTCAGTTTACAAGCACTTTTGACACGTCAGTTGACTATTTGTAAAGATTCTACCACCGGTTCGGAAGGCAGGTTCTGCTGAGAAGATACCGGCAAGAAACTCAACAGTTGCTCTTTTGAAAAAGTCATACAGTATTACAATTTACATTTGATAACAATTAAATTACAATTTCTTATAGTTTTATTTCCTGTGTGAAGGTGGAAGCTGATCCAATGGCCTCCAAGCACCTTTGTCGTTAAGGAACTCATCAATAGTGTAGTAACCTCGACTAAGTAAATGTTTTTTAACACATTGCTTAAAGTTGTGCATTGGCAAGTCCATCACAGTCTTGGGGATCTTGTTATAGAAGAGTACACCCAAACCCACAAAAGATTTTTTAACTCTTTGGAGACGATATGCAGAAATAACTAACTTATGCCCGTGTCTAGTAAGACGTGGGTTTACATCTCCTTTTCGTTTGTACAAATTAATATTTTGTCTCACATAAACTATACTGTTATATATATACTGACAGGCTACTGTTAAAATGCCTATTTCTTTAAACTTTTGACGAAGGGACTCGCGTGATTTTAGTTGATATATTGCTCGAATTGCTCTTTTTTGAAGTACAAATATAGAATGTATATCAGCAGCCTTGCCCCACAACAAAATACCGTAAGACATTACGCTGTGAAAGTACGCAAAATAAACAAGTCTAGCTGTATCAACATCAGTAAACTGTCTTATTTTTCTCACTGCAAAAGCAGCTGAGCTGAGTTTACCTGACAGTTTTTCTATATGAGCACCCCACTGAAGTTTAGAATCCAAGGTCACTCCCAGGAAAACTGTGGAATTCTCTATTTCTAGTGTTTCACCATTGATCATTATAGACTTATCTAATTTTATAACATTTGGTAATGAAAACTTAATACATTTAGTTTTCTTTGCATTTAAAAGTAAGTTGTTAACAGTGAACCAATGCGACACATGCGATATGGCACGGTTTACATCGTCGGAATTATCTTTACTTCTGTCACTCTTAAAAATTAGGGATGTGTCGTCAGCAAACAGTACTATCTCACAGATGCCGCTAACATGGTGTGGTAAATCGTTTATGTACACTAGGAATAGAAAAGGACCCAGAATTGAACCCTGTGGGACGCCCATTGTGTTAGAAAAACCGCGAGACTTTGAATCATTTATGCATACCTTTTGTGTTCTATCACTAAGATAAGAGGCGATGAGATCGAGTGCAACACTTTTTATGCCATAGTGGCTTAACTTAAGTAAAAGAATGTTATGGTCAACACAATCGAATGCTTTGGACAAATCACAAAATACACCAATAGCATTCTTAGCATTTTCCCATGCATCATATATATGTTTTAAAAGTTTAGCACCTGCATCAGTTGTACTGCGACCTTTAGTAAAACCATACTGTTCAGGGTGAAATAAATTATTTAAATTAAAATGACTTAAAAGTTGATTTAAAATGATTTTTTCAAAAACCTTACTAAGTGTTGGCAGTATTGTAATTGGTCTATAATTATTAACATCAGTTTTGTCACCTGATTTAAAAAGTGGTAACAGTTTGCCATGTTTCATTAGGTTCGGAAAGATACCCAAATCCACGCATTCATTAAAAATAATAGCTAAGTGGGGAGCAATGACATCAATGATGTTAGATATTACTTTGACATGCCCCACATGTCTCCAGTTCTTTTTAATTTTAACAGTTTAAAAGTTTTTTAATGTCTGATACAGTTATATGATGAAATTCAAAAAGAACGTTGCACTCTTTAACATGGCCTCTTAATATCCTCTGGGCTTCCGTAGCAGAAGAGTCCAGTGAATCTGTTAACAAGATAGGAACATTCTGGAAAAAGTCTTCAAAGGCATTAACAACCTCGTTATCGGTGTTTATCTTTTTATCATTGACAATTAATTCAAAACTCATATCACGTGGTCTAATTTTGCCTGATTCTCTATTAATTATGTTCCAGGTTGTTTGTACCTTGTTTTCAGATTTTATTATTCTATCTTTGATGTGTATTGATTTTGCAAGAATACAAACACGTTTGAAAATTTTTGAATAGTTTTTTACATGTTCTAAATATGTTCGCGTTTGATTATACTGTTTCTCCTCGTACAACTCGTACAATCTGTCTCTACTTTTGTAAATGCCTACAGTAGCCCATTCGCTAAACTTTAATTTTTGAGTAACATTAATACGTTTAAAGTTAAAAATTTTACAAAACTCTTTGTCTATTGTCTTGAACAGCGTACCAAATAGCCTGTCTGGGTGACTATTTTCAAATGAAAGACTTGGAATTTTTGAAGAAATTATGCTTTTAAATCGCTCTAATTTACCTTCAGTTATCGGCCTATACTTGAACCATTGGTTGCTATTGGATTTATTGTTTAAAATAGTTATTATTTGACCACTGTGATCAGAGCCTAATTTATTTACTATCATCTTTTTTTCAATCACACAATTGTAAAATATATTATCCAGACATGTCCCTGAAGTAGCCGTTATCCTAGTAGGTTCATTAAAAGCATGAGTCAAATCAAAACATTTAAATAAGTTAAGAAATCTAACAGACTTTGAGTTTTCTGTTAGAATATCAACATTAAAATCGCCACAAATCAGTATTTGTTTGGAAGATGTGCACAAACGTCTCATTACATCCTCCATTACCTCTTCAAATTGATCAAAGTCAGCAGGAGGGGGTCGGTACACGCATACTATAACAATTCGTTCCAACTCCACACAAGATAGTTCAACAATGCATTCCACAGAAAGACTAACTATGGCTTTTCTATCCTTGTATTTTAGGTTATTAAGTAAAAGTATTAAAGAGCCACCATGTCCAGCCCTTCTGGAGAATACACTTGACAATGAAAAATTTTTAATATCAAGTACTGATAGTTGTGACTTTGTGAGCCAGTGTTCCGTAATACATAAGATGTGTATATTGAATTTCTCTACAAATAGTTCAACTTCTAATTCCTTGCCGTTGATGCTCTGTATATTTTGGTGTACAATGTTAAAGTTACAGTGCACCTCCGTTGTCATATTTTCTAGTTTAAAGAATTTTTAATTGTAACAGTACTAGGATTGGTACTGCAGTCATATATAGAAATATTTGTACTATTACTACAGTTTGTAGAGATGTCAATAGACTGAGTTACACTACTTGTAACTGGATCGTTTATATAAAAATTAACATTTGAGACAGTACTATCACTCGTACTCTGGTCAATAGACTAGACACTACTAGACTAGACAATCATCCTCATAATTGTTTTATAGTTTGCCTGTTATGTTTTAATACAAAAAGTACTTTTATTTTATCATAAAAGGTACATAAACATATTATCATAATATGTGCCACAAGTGGATCCCGCCAAGCAACGGTGGGCTTGTTGTCTCACAACCTGATTGAGCATTAACCTATTGACGTAATGGTGCAGGGGTCTGAATTGAGAATAAAATGTGGAACACGTCGTCCATTACATTCAATTTATTATTTTTATAATGAAAAAGTAACTGTAATAAAGACACTTCTAAAAGTTTATTGCGTTCTAAGATATTATTGCATTCATTTTTAAATTATGTTAACACACAGGATCTTGTAAAATTTGCTCGGGCATGGATAACAACACGAACAAAATAGAGGAGTGTTGGCATGTTATGAAGGACCCTCTTAATCCTACACTCATTTAGTCCCGGATTCTGCTCAGAGATTTTCTCTTTGGCCCCGGACGGTACTGGCACAGTGAATCCATGGAATGTTAAGAAATTCGTCTCTATATCTTTCTCTCTCCAGTCGGTCCCTCATAACTGCGGAACATGACAACCCTGGTCATCTTTCAATAAACAATACTCCTCCATCGAGTGCGGTCGCTGGCCATTTGGACGGCACTGTAAAAGGTACGGGCACGTGTTTCTTTGAGTAGATTTGACAATCGTGCTGGAGATCTGCTTCGTGGCCGTTTGTACATTTTCCACCACAATATTTTTAAGTTTTTGTTACCACGGCGAGTGATATTTCCAGAATAATTGAGGATGCAATGAAGACAAATAGTTGAGACGTGTTTAAATTTTAACCTATGAACGAATTGACACATGTTTATACATGAATGATACACAATGAATTGCGTTTGGCAGTCCACGTTAACGTTCGCTTCCAACACCACATCTCGAGCGCATCAATTCTTTCTTTACAACATAAGGGAAGATCGGAAATAAATGCTTAGACCAGACGTGTTACGGTTCTATTTGCGATACTTGTTATAGATTAATTATTTGTGATAGATGTTTGTTTAACCTCGTCATCGCATCTAGCGTCATCATCAATAGCTATTGCTATTCTTCGCTTCTTCTCTATATCTACAGACCGACGAATATATTAGCATTCCATGGATTCACTGTGCGAGTGCCGGGTCTATCGTGTAGTAGAGAGAAAAACTTCGAGCAGTGCCCCGGACTTGTGACTGATGGGTGTAGGATTAAGGACGTCCTTGTCAGTGAAGTAACATTTGATTTGTATGCTCGTGTTGTTCTCCCTGCCTAACCAACTAACTATTGTGATATAATTTCCGACTATATTGTCTAATAAAGCGCAGTGTTGGTGGACCCCTTGCCCAATAGACTGACGACTCAAGCAAGTCGCAGAGATTCGTTGAGGCAGCTTAGGGATTGTAGTATAGAAAGTCCCTAAAAAAGGCCCATGTCCTGTAGTGGACGTCCATCGACTGATAAGATATGATGATATGTGTACGAGTATATATTATATATTCTGTCTCGGTGTCAATTTGCATTTGGATCCTTTCAGCTATTCTACAGTAGTTAGTTACAAATGACCCATCTAACTATAACTAGACTTACTTCCAAAAAGGGTACTTCATAAACTAGTGCTAAGCACCTTCTAATTTAATTGAATTTGTTATTTTACGTTTTCGAAAGAGACTATAACCAGACTTATTATATACCTTTATCAGATAAATTAAAACGTACACATACAATACACAATGTAACTAGTTTTGTCGCCCCCTAACGCGTATCTAACTTTAATGGGCGTAGCGTCTCATCAACATACAAAACTTTATAATATCATGAATCATCTCATCACAATATTAACATGTATATATATGCTTTTATGCAGGACGATTTAAGAAAGAGATGTCATGACTATAATTTTTTTTCATTTTTCTATATAAAATACGGTTTATATATTACAATCCTAGATATATGTAATAGGTTTATAGCAAATCAGCTAGTGTACTATATTTAACTTGGAATGAAATATCAGTTAAACTAAATAACTAACAGTGGACTAAGACCCTGTGATATAAAAAATACGTTTTATAACAATTGAGGGTCAGACCGTTGAAATCTACCACCTCGTAAAGCCACCATGGTCCTAACACCACAATTGCCTACTAGACTTATCTATAGAAGACTGACAAAATTTCAGCTTTCATCAAAATCAAAATTCATTTACTTCAACTAGCCTTAGTTTACAAGCACTTTTAAGTTTGACTAGGTATTTGTAAAGATTCGGAAGGCAGGTTCTGCTGAGAAGAGCCGGCAAGTAACTCAACAGTTGCAGTTTTGAAAAATCATACAGTAATAATACATTAATAAGGATATAGCAAATTCAGTCCATTCGTTACATTATCACTTTATTATCGTTTTCCCAAATTAATGTTGATATTGATTATCCACCAAGAGAAATATAACTCATGTCTTTATTTTACTTTCAATAATACTCGTATATTTTTCAACTTAGTCCCAGTATATTTACGCAAAGCATAAGGAAATTGAAATGTAAGTAATATATTTTAATTCAATCTAATATAATTTTATATTGGAGATCGTCCAATATTCAGGAGGAATGTAGGTCCAATTATTTTTTAAATTTAGTCTAATTAAATTTACGAATTGACTTTATTATCGTCTTCCCAAATTAATATTGATATTGATTATCCCTCAAGAGGAATATAACTTATGTCTTTCAATAATACTCGTATATTTATGAACTTGGTCCAAGTATATTTACCCAATTATACTTACGCAAAGCATATGGAAATTGTAATGTAAGATATATATTTTAATGCAATCTTATATAATTTTATATTTTAGATATTCAGAAGGAATATAGGTCCAATTATTGTTTAAATTTAGTCTAATTAAATTTACGAAATTATAGTTACGCAAAGCATAAGGAAATTTAAAAGTATAAACAATGTATCATATTTTTAAGGAAATTATGAGTCTGACGAATTGTTTGTTGACTTCTAATAATTTATATATTACGCACTACATATAAAAAGAAATACGACTAGTGTTTCAATTGATGTTTTCCCTTTTAATGTGACCACTTATTACAATGTACTTCAAAGTGTTAGGACTTGGTACGCGGGCTTAGTCAGCGTCCGACGGCAAAACGGGTTTGTGATAATACGTCACGCCAGTGTTACAAAACGGCCTAACCGCCAGACGGAGTGTATTAGCTGTGAAAGGCCTTAAGCGCCACAACTACTGTTTGCGCTGAAATAGCATCTAGCAGAACGCAGAAGGTTTGTACACGGTTCACTGAACGTCCGTCAAGGACTCGTGGATGTAGTGATGTGCACTCTTACACCATAAGCCATCATAACACACTACAACTTTATTGGTTTTCATTTTTAAAATTAGAAGTAAGAATTATTCTTCTGTCTATTGAATAAAAACTTGATAGTTAAAGAAAAATATTGTCAATCATAACGAAGTACAATAGTATCAAGTTGTAATAATACATTTTTTTGAATTAAACTTTAATTAATAATTTATTGGCTTCTTCCCAATTCAAAATAGCAATATCATCTCTAATTAAAGATTTTATTTGTAGATTAATTATTTTAAATTTTTAAACAACTTTAGACGAAAAGGCTCATTCCTGAATACTGTATTCTACTGTTGCATTTTACAAAGATTTTATACTATTACTATTACATTATATATTTATGTCTGTATAGTTTTTACACTTCCTGAACGCACAACTTGATATTATAGTCAATATTTAGGAATTATTTGCTTATACAACTTTCGCTGTTTACTAAATGTGACTAAATGAAATTAAAACAAGTAGGTACTTTTATTAGCTTCAGTTTCAATATGCTAGTGGCAAATCTAATAGTATAAGATCTTTTGTATTCTGTGTTAATAATTTTGTGTTTACAGAAATGGTTTAGAATCTAAACCATTAATAACATAAATTTTATTTAAACCATCTAAACTTTAGCTGGTTTAAATAAAATTTATTTTATTGATCTGATATATGTAATCATGTGGTTTGTCTCAGAGGTGATAAAAACATATGGTTTAAAAAATTACTATAATTGTTAAATCATATCATAAATCTTAGAGCTACTTCATATTATATAATGTTAAAGTAAGGTTACGGTATTTACTTAATGAAGTAGTGTTAGTTTTACATAAAATCTCTAAGAAATTTGAAATGTTACAAAAAATTTTACAAAAAATTAAAAATCAATTGAAGCTTTGGCAACACAAGAATTACTACTTTAATTCCTGACTAAATAACAACATTAAAGATGAGCATAAATTGTTTAATTAGCTAATAATGTTGTTACCAATAAATAGTTATGTACATAAACAGATTATTATAATGTAATAAATTAGTGTATTACGAAGTTTGATTAATTAGTATTTACACTACAAAATATGTAGGTACACAGCAAATGTATATTATATACTGTATGTTTGTATATAATATATATACATATATTTATTTACACATTACATTGCATATCTTGCTCTAATGTAAGCATAGCTTGAGATATAGGTTCTAAGATAGCTGATGAAAATACATTTATAATGCAAATAAATACTTGTCTAGGTATAAATATAATATATGAACATTAAAAATGTAATAATTTATAGTTCGCTCAATGCTAATTATTATAAAACAAAAACATTCGCTATGCATGCTTGCTACACTGTACATACAGTCATAGGTTAACAAATAATATTTTTAGTACACTAGCTGGTACCTGGAAACTGGTATTCCAACTTATAATCTATTATGATTTGGAATACCACTTTCCAGATTAAAATCGAAATACCACTTTCCAGATTAAAATCGAAAATAAGATGTGTGCCAATTTTTATTAAAATCTGTCCAGTACATTTTGTGGGATAGAATAACAAACATACAGACTTTGTATTTATTTTATTAATAGTTATGTTTACATAATGCTTTACTGATGTGAAGTGACTAAGTGGTGTTATCAATACATTATAGGTATTATATAGTTCTATTTTTAAAAGAAGTTTCTGATAATATAAACACAGATACAAAAACAAATGTCAAACTGGTCAAGCTGATTTTGAGGCCTGGCAATACATACCTACAGCAGTTTATTTATGTACATATTCTATATATATACATATTCTATATATATACATTTATACATATTACATATAAGAATATGTGTTTATTTATAGCATATATGAGATGTATTATGCATGTCTACAAGTCTACATTACATAATATATTATGTACGTCTATTTTCTTGTATATCTTGCATAACTTGTATTTCTTGTATATATATCTTTATTAAAAGTATATACTATATAACATAATACTACTAAAATTTCTATTAAACAAATCTTTGTTCAATAGAAATTTTAGTAGGTGGTTTTTCATTTATTTTTTAGGGTTACTCATTTTTACTCATGTGTTTTACGCACATGGGCCTTACATGCACTTGGCTGGTTTATTTATTACTATTCTATAACAATAAAATCAAATTAGGTACATTGCAAATGTTATATATGTTATGAAATATTTATAAATTATTTTGAGGCTGAGGATTTTTATTACCTGGCCTGAATTAAATTTATTTTGTAGAAATTGGAGATAATTATTTTATAAAATATAATTATCTCCAACTTTCCAGATCCGAATTAAAAGGTGTATTTATTTCACTGGCTAGAACTTTTATTGCTAAGCTAATAAGCTTTAAGGAAGATACTAAGTAGCCTGTGTGGCCTTGTCTATGCATGTGAAAATTGAATAAGAGTGATATATTAAGAGAAAACCAATACAATCAGCATCACATCTTACAAAGTGATGGTTCAGATGGAAGTGTTTAGGATCCTTCACCCACATTTTAGAATCATATGGGTTGTTGTATGTAGTTGATTCATATCAAATTTAATATAAACAATATTAATTTCGCATAGTACATAGAATAAGGGTCTGAAATATATTGATATTAATAAAAGTTAAGGATTTCTTAAAAAACTTTATTTAAAAATTCAAGTATTTTTTAAATTTTCTAAACGTCAAAAATGTTGTGCCGTCCAATTTTTGACATCACTATATTTGTTAACTAATATTTTTGTCAAATGCTCCGTTTGTAACAGATTTGTTATAGTGACATCATGAAACAGTTGAAATATCGACCATCATGTCAGACAACCTAAAATTTTCATGTCATCACATCTCAAAAAGATATGAAAAAAAAAATATGATAAAAGTTATTTAATTAACTTTGAAATTTTATAATCATATTTGCTTTGCAAATATCCAGACAATCTTTGCTTCTTATGTATAAATTAGTTAACATTGATTTTATTGACCCGAATGCATCATAAAAATCAATATATTCAAACCTAGTCATCATCCTATTGGCAGTGATCCTTAAAACAGTGTGTGTGAAGAGGTTTCTCAGTCTGGAGCTATGACCATCAGTCAGGGCACTGGATTACCCCACAAAGGGCTAGGTTTTTTTTTTAATTTTTGATAGAGATTTTAAAGATTGTTAAAAATTAAAATCATCTATATAAATATTAGAGTTAAAGGTTGTAGTTTTTTATGGAATCATTTCTGTATATGCTGAATCAATTTTGAGTGAGTGTCATTGGTTATTATAACTGATTCTAACAGGAACGGGATCTACGCGAGTAAAACCGCGGGGCGTCGGCTGTATTAATACAATAAATGAGATGTAAAAAATACGATACGATGAATAATATAAAGGTGAAAACTTAACAGAGTCCTGTTAGATCAAAATCTGCTTAGAAAAACCCAAATCGAAAATTACAAGACTGCCAAAAATACTTTAAAACATGAATCTAATTCTATATTCTACTTCAACAATGTATTTTTCCGTAGCACAACTAATAAGGCTTCGATGTCGCATACATAAACGCGTATAACAAAGTTGTACTTTGCAATTACGAAGTTATTGCCGATACAGAGCATCGTCTATGAATAAAACCACATCGAACTATTACTCGTGACGGGACTAGTGCATTCCTTGGGAAATCATGTGTGACAAACCGCGGAATAATTAAAACATTAAGATATTTTTTTAAACAAACTTCCGAAACATATCGCATGTTTGTGTTCCTCAGCTAATATCCAAAAACATATCATCAGCTGTCATTGATTACGTCAGTAAAGTTAAAAGAAAGCCTAATTTATCAACTTATCTCATATAAGTACTTTAAAAAACTATTTCGGCGGGATATACGTAACCAAAAAACAACTAATTCAAACAAAAAGTCAAAGTTAACAAATTATCGATCTCCGAGATTCGCAGACTTGCTGCATTCTTACCTTCAGACAACTCCAAGTCCAACTCAGCCAACTTGTCTCTTATCTCGTCGGGCAACTTTGATATATCAACACTTAAGTCAGCCATGACGAAAACAGCACTTTTTCACACAAAGCAAATAAAGTTAACGACAAAAGTCTAAGACACCATCGTAACATCTAGCCATCTTGAATTTTGAATATATTCTGTCCGAAACCAACAATGAACTGAGTTTACGTTACGAACGATTTCACCATCAGATGTCGCTTTGAACGTTTTCTATAGTACTGTTTTCTATTACGGAATACAGATAAAATATTAAATGTTATATTATTTTTGAATTTATTTATAAAGTATGTTTATTTTTTCACATTTTATTTTATAAATTATTAGTAACTTGGACATAATGTCACTTTAATATTTTTTTATTCTCAGTTTTCAATTTACAAGAAAATATTACTTGTCTATGCATTATAAGTTAGAGGAATCCTGCAGAAACTTTATAGATTTTTAAAACAGATTAGTGCTGAAGGAGAATAAATAATTTTATTTTTAACATATAAGTTCATCACAAGTCTACTATTTTTATTTGGTAAATAAAAATAGTTATCATACTATTTTGTTTATTATCTGTTTTAGGAATAGACAAAACAATAAGATTGTTTTCTATTTTCAATACTAAAATATGTTCTTTGGACTAGCAACATTGGTTACTGGAAAATCATCCGATAGGTGACGCTAGGAGTTTTCTTCTTCCCCGCTTCCCGTCATGTCATTCTTAGCCTAGTTTTTCTTTTTACGATAAATACGGCAGTTGCCCGTAAATTTATTCTCGTAATGGCTGCCACGCTAAATGTGTAGCTATTGGTTATGTCATGTCAAAAGTTGTTTCGGATGGGTGTGATAAACGTATAACTCAAAAAGTGTTACGAACAATAACTTTATGAAAGCTGTTGAAGTAGCATTCTCCCTGGAACGTTTCTTCTTTCATGTTTCCTTTTTAGGCAATTAAGTTGTGGACTCGGCGTTTGTGTAATATATGTAATAAAAACATAATCTATGCTGCGTGAAAAGTGTACATCGGGACCATATTGAGTGTCAAGTGCATTGAGGATAGCCAAAATGACGGATGTGAGATCTTCGTCAGCTCTGTTCAAGAGAGCGGAGCAGTTAAAAAGATGGGAGGAATCCGACACCAACAAACAGTCGTCGATGCCAAAGAGAGCGTCCAGGATACAATTCTCATCTGAGATCGTGTTTCTAGCGGCATGTACTGCAGGGGACAAGGATGAAGTACTGAGACTTCTGAAAATGGGTGCAGACATAAACACGGCGAACGTGGACGGCTTGACGGCTTTGCACCAGGTGAGAGCATGTTGACTTTTCCTTATGCCAAATCAACAACTACTAATATAGTCTACAATATGCAGTTTATCCATTTGTTTATATTATTGTGTAACTGGATGGTTATGCTTTTAAGTTGGTTTATCATCGCTCATTACGAAACATAACCTGTTTATGAGATGTATATTGGTGGGTTGAGGAAAACTCTCTAAAAAAAGTAAATTTTACAATAACCCTGTAAATTTCACTGTATCAGGTTATGCTATTTTATGACTTATGTACTTATCTCTTCATTCTTCTGTATCTCTATCTGTTATGTATTATCAATCTTGATGAAAAGAATGCATCAATAGGTTTTATATACTAGACTACAAAAACAATTTTAGAAATGTGGAAAGAATTAGAACAACATACATTTTCGCTGCTCGTTATTTGCTGCTCTTGATATTTTATAGTAATAACATGTAAGCTGTCATTCATATGAGAGTTTTTTTAACGGATGTTAAAAAAGCATTAAAATATAGTATGAAGTTTAATGATGATCTATTTCCAACGCCTAAAACATGAAAATGTAATACTGCTCAAAAAATTGTTGTGTTTTAAAATGCTGTCGTGTGAACATATACTTGGGAATGCATTTGTTATAATTGAATGCTTTTTTAATATCCGTTAAAAAACTCATGTGTGAATGAGGGCTAAATGATTTAGTTCAACTGGTACCTGTACTGCCTGGCATATATCATATACTGCACTATAATAAGTATAGACAACAATTAAGCTGATTGTTTCACAATTTAAATCATATATGGACAATTCTGACACTGCACTTGAACAACACACAGTCCTCTTCTAACAAAGTTCAGGATGTAAGTTCACTGAGTGCCCACATTTCAAGAAGCTAATATGGAAGACACTTGCCATGTTACAGCAGCAACTACAATAGCAACAGCTGGCTTTGACAAACATGAAATACACTCCCTCTGTCTGTCCTCCTATTTCATGGTGTATCAGAGGAAGACAGTGAGAACACTGAGAGTAAAATCTGCAATCTGATCCAAAATTACTTGAAATTGATCAATGAGGCCTGAATTGAGGTATGCCACTGGCTCTTTATGAAGAAGGAAAGACACGGTCCTATTTTAGTCTGTTTCTCAAATTTGAAACAAAAATCATCTATTTCAAATGCACTAAAGAGCTCTCAAAGGTTTTCGTGTTATTTTGTCCAAATTCCTAACAAAGCATGGACTGGAAACATTCCTTGTGGCTCTGAAACATTTTAGTATCAAGCTGGTCTTCTGATGGTGTGACAATAGTCACCCTCCTGGATAAAACTCATACAAAAATTGTATCATTGTCTAACTTAAAGTAAATATCCACGAGATACTGTATCTTATGAATATAAATTTCTAAGAACTTGCCGTGCCAGTAAAAATACAACCAATGAAGTAGGCAAGCTACGGTAAGATGTGTAACCCATCTTGAGTGGGTATCTAACTCACAGGTATAATTTTTGTTTTTAAATAGGTAGTTACAGGAAATTCGCAATTATATTTTTCTTACTAAAGGGATCCCTTAAACCTACTCCCAAGGTCACAAGTCCTGTGACCTGTTTGAAGTGTTTTTTTTTCTCTACAAGTTAGCCCTTGACTACAATCTCACCTGATGGTAAGTGATGATGCAATCTAAGATGGAAACAGGCTAACTTGTTAGGAGTAGGATGAAATCCACACTCTCCTGAATAACATTAGACACTGCCTTGTTTTGCTGAATTTTTTCCTTGTGATGTTTGGTAGTTACATTATATTACATTAGTTTTTGTTAATTACGTAAGTTTCAGGTAATTTTTATTTTATCACCATATCTTTTTCAATTCAATCAATAATTACACATATTATAGACATATATTGAATATGCAATTTCAGGTTTTTAGTCAATACAGAATTTATTTCAGACTGTGCACAGGACAACTGGTCCTTTCACCATTTTACCTTCACATGACCAAAGATAGATTTGCATTTTTGTTTCCCATAGTTTTGTGGCATATTGTGAAATTTGAGGAAAATTTGAATTTGTCACAATTTGAGGGCTTCCATCTGTACTGAACAAAATCAATAGAAAATACCTTCTTATATTATGATTAGACAATGTATAGTAACATTATATGAAAAGATACCATTAATTTTGTAGCAGTACTGCAATTACTTTACAATTTTCTCATTTATAATGTGTTTTAGTGTGTATAACACCATCAACTTTGTAACCTTTGACCTTGAATTAAGACAGGAGACAAGGCACAAGATTTTATGAGTCGTGTGACAACTATTACAATGCCAAAATTAGGGTGTATAATAGTACAGCTATCTCTCATATCTCGGATTTGGAGGTAAAATCTCACTCTCACACATATTTCACTAAAGTACTAGCATGGCATAAAGTATACCATTAGACCAGCTTTTACAGTGACATATATATTATACATATAAAAACCCAGAAACCAAAAGAACAGTATAAGAGTTATAAAATCTTTTATTAAAAACTGACCTCTTAGAACAAAATGATAAAAAACTACATTTAAAAGCAAAAAATATCATTGTTTATTAATTTAAATTTATTAATTCAGGTTTATTGGGATAGTAGTGTAGTGACCGTTAACACACAATACGCAATTTAGTTTACTTTTTTCTCTCAACACAGAATACAAAAAAAATGTTTTGTTTTGTTTCGCAATGTCCTCAAGCTTCGCTGGTGCAGCGCAATACCACCTCCTGATTGGTCTCTCATCTGATAATTAGTTGAAATATCACTAAAGTTATCATCATCATCAAATTAGCCGATAGGTGTCCATTGCAGGACTTAGGCGTTTTGTAGGGACTCTCGAACATCATGATACTGAGCTGCCTGCATCCAGTGAATCCCTGCGACTCACTTGATGTTGTCAGTCCACCTGGTCTACAAACACTACTCTTTGTAGTGTGTCAGACAGTCTACAAACACTACTCTTTGTAGTGTGGGGTCGCCATTCGAGCACCTTGGGACCCCAACGTCATTTGGCACTTCGAACTATGTGCCCCGCCCATATTTCTGATTTGATCACGCAGAGACACTCCGAGCATATCTTGTTCCATCTTTGAGCCTTTTTACGAGGCCGAAGTTACAACATAACATAATATATTGAAGTCAAACCTAGGGAAGAAATAGATTAAGTTATTTGGTCATTGCCTATTTATGTTTTACAAATGATTCTACAATACACAAAGTTTCATGCTCTCAGCCAGACACAACCTTATCTTCCGCACTCTTATCTAAATTTTTGTGCTCAATAATAATTAGTAGGTATTATGCATGTTTAAGTAGGTAGTAAAATATTTTCTTCATTACTAACACTCGCGAGTTTAATATTTTTGTTACTATTTTTTTTTATAGATTTGACCTGAAAATATTCTTTCACTTTTATAGCTCAAAAATGGCATGTTTGCTGCTTAAATACAGTGAGCAAAAGTGGTGTTAATTCATGCTGTGATGCAAAGATATTCACATTCTTTTGTTTTTAGATTTGTTTTTAATGCCACACTTGTGCCGCCATGTACGAAAGAGGTTGTCTGGTAAATGAGAATTTATTATCAAGAGGAAGTTTTGAAAAAATTATACCTCAGTTTTGGAACGATTTAAAATTAAAAAAAAAAAAAAAACTTTTTTTTTTTAGTTTTAAATCGTTATCGTCGTATTACATAGTTATTAAACTTTTTCAGTAATTATTCAAACTTAAAAATAACTGAAAACACAAAATGAAAATTTTTTGGCTGTATACTTTTTAGCCTTTTCATTCTAAAAGAAAAAAAGAAAATTAAAAAAATAGCAGTAAAACAAATGTTTCCTTTTGTTTTTTCTGTTATTGTGTTTCTTTGGCCGTAGTCTGAAAACATCATTGATAAAAATAAATCTAACTGCTTTAACTGCCATTTAATAATCTAAGATAAATATGAGTGAATTGAGTGACAATGTGACACCTACCTACAGAAAACCTACAGAAATAAATGAAGTAATAATAAACAGTGAATTTACTGCAAAAGTTTCATGATTTTGACAAATATTTGAAAGCATCAAAATTATAATAATATTATAATTTTATATATAATGTTTAGGTAAACATTTAGTTTTCTTTTATTTAGTTTCAATTTTTTTTATTCTATTGATTTTCATTTTTCATTTCAATGTAAATGTTATATTTAAGTAATTAATGTAATTATTTTTCAAGTAAAAGTAAATAAAAACTATTCAGATATAAGTATAGGTAATTATTATGATAAAAAATAGTTACTTTTATAAAAATAAAAGTATTATATTTCTAGTAATTAAATTAAAACTATTCAGGTATATAGCTGATTATTATGGTAAATCATAATATCTTTTATAAAAATAAAAATATGTACCTATTAAATAAGAAATTAAATAAATTTTCGAAATCAGGTCAATAGATCCAGACATTAAGTCCTAAATTGAACTTGACAAGCTCTATGTCTTTATTAATATTATATTTTTGAATACATATTACTTTGAAAGCAGTTTTCTATTTTATTTATATGGCAAACTTTTCAATAAGCCTGTAGCAAATTTTTGTAATATAAATTATATAATTCATTAAATACCAAGTAGTGGACGCCCGCGATTCTGTTCGCGTGAAATTCTGTTATTACACATCCCGCGGTAACCATAGATTTTTTTCGGCATAAATTGCCTATGTTCTTCTCCAAGGTTCAATTAATCTCTATTCCAAATTTCATCCAAATCGCTTCAGTGATTTAACCGTGAAAAGGTAACAGACAGACAGACAGACTTACGTACTTTGGCATTTATAATATTGGTATAGATAATGTATTTGAATAACTTCCGTCGATCGTAGTTTCGTCCAGAATGCGGTACTGCATGTCACGTGTGTCGAGTTTAGCACTCGGAATAACTTTCAATTGTTTCAACCACTGACCGTCAGCGGGCCAGAATTAGATGCTGACAGTATTCACGGTAACCAGTAGAGATGTCAGCATTTCAATAAATTCGTCAATATAACTTTTTTAAGGCAAAGCTATATGCTAAGTTTTATTTTTAATAGAGCAACATGTTGAGTTTCTTGCCGGCTCTTCTCAGCAGAACCTGCCTTCCGAACCGATGGCCAAACAAATGGCCAAACTTGACGTTTTAAAAGTAAACTTAGCCTACTTGAAATATATGAAGTTAAGGTTAAGTTTCATCACAATTTACAAATGAGTTAAATTTCAAGAAACTATACTTTGGTCGTATAGTATTGTTTAGGGTCATATATCTCTATTATTCGCAGACAAAATCTGTGTGTTTACCTAACACTGTACTTTAATGCGACATAAGGAAACCCTTGTATTTTTTTAAAAATAAAAAGATTGATCGTGGCGCGCGCTATGTAGAATTCGTATGCATAATTTGTAGCCGAAAAGACGATCATTTGACCAACGAGGCATATAAAGAAATATCTTGTACAAATGCATAATATAGTCAGGCAGTGCCTAGTGGAGAATTAACAAGTCTTAATAGACGCAATTAATATGACCCCAGATTGCTCGACGAGCGACTGAGCACGTTAAGTTAAGTCTACGCAGCCATTTTCAAATAGCAAGTTTCAAATTTAACACGTAGATTTGAGAAACAGCATCCGATACACATTTTAAGAATTAGCCTAGATTTAAGGATATGATATATATATTCGTATATATTCTCTTAGCTGTTATTGTCTTAGAGTCTTGAAGGATTAATGTGCCTGTTGGCTGTTTGTAAACAATGTAACTTCTCTGAGTCTTTTACTTTCTTGACGTAAAATGTGAGTGTAAAGGCCAATACACTCAGGCCAGAACTCCTTTAAGCCGAGGTGCTAGTCTGAGAGGAGACGTCTCTTAGAGAGTCGTTTTATCCATCTCTTCTGCTTTTGCCATCATTCGATATTTCTGTGCCGGTTCTGAAATAGACCTGTCTCTATTTCAGAACTCATTACATTCGTTTTATAAAACGCACTCATGTTTTAATAATTCATATTATGCAACCATTTCATAGTATATTATCAGGCAGGCTTGGTTCAGTTTATTAGCTATACGAATGTTCATTTTGCTGAAAGGTCAGTCTTCGACTAACTTTGTACAGTATATACAATATAGGCAAGGGTGTAGCTAGTCAGAAATTGTTGACCTTTGTTCATTAGCCGCACCCTTCTATCACATCACCGTAATTGGTACAAATATGTTTTACCGGCAATACTAATTGAATTTTTGTACAATCGCAATAGGCCTAGTAACAATAGTAAGTAATAAAATCTTATTAAGCGCACATCAAGGCGGAGAAAATTAAATGGAACTCTAAGATCAGATCCTTTTATTCCTGTTTCTTGTTTCTTGTTTTCTTGGGTATCTGGGTATTTTCAAAAGAAGTGTGAATCGACATTTCTATGCAAGCAAGGTACCATTTACTGCCTGTCCAGATGAGGCGTTTTAGGAGGCGTAGCCGAGATACTAGAGTTACATATATCCCGTCCAGATGCCTACGCCCGTTTCCTCACTCGCGCGTGAAACGCGTGCAAGAGCAGTGTGCCTAGTTAGAGTTTTCAATATTTTCATGCTGTTACTATCGCGTTAACGTAAAAGCGAATTTATATGGAATTGAAACAGTTGCGCAGTAGTGCCACTAGATGGTGCTGTTTCAATTCCTTAGAAATTCGCGTTTACGTTATCGTCACAGTATCAAACTGCCACTAGGTCTTTTGGACTCTCGACTCGCACGTTTTACGCGCGAGCGCCGCACGAGTCGACATACTCGGGCGCCATTGCGCTACGCACGAGCCCGTATTTTGAAAAGAAGCGTGATAATTTCCATTCTTTTGACGAAGTTAATTACACGTCGTAGCCGCATATTCGTCCGCGTTAAAATCTTTCAATCCCGAATTTGTGCACCACACTTAAACCACACCACAAACATATCTTTTGTTTCGGCAAGCGACCTCGTACGCTTAGTAGTACTAATTCATTATTTAGTTTTAGAGAAGGGTCGTGAACACATTTGTTTATTTCTTTCTTTAGGAGTACTCTTAATTTACATACTCGTATTGCCAATATATTGTGTGCCGGCACCCTAAGATACAATCAGACGAATCATTAAAAATATAAATATAAATATATAGTCTACGTACTAAAAACGTTTTTTATATAAATAAATACTTACTTAAAATAAAAAAAAATAGATCTCAGGGCCATCTAAAAATCAAAGATGCTTCAAGGGCTTTCGTTGGGTAGAAATCTCAAGTACTAGTTATAAAGTTAAAATTATAGTAGTATGAACAGAGTTGGGGTATCTCAAGAGATATTTCGGTGAATTGGTGGAAATTTATCTTCATATTAAACTGCCATTATGTACCTACTAGTAAATAAATATTTAAATTAATTTATTTGGAGTAGGTAGGCTACTTCACACGTACTTTTGAAACGTCAAATTTGAATATTTGTAAAGACTATACCACGGGTTCGGAAGCAGGTTGTTTTTTAAATCTTGTAATTTATTTACAAAAAAATAATGTAATTTTCTTAATCCTATGCTCTCTGAAGTTCATGAGATCCGATTTACGTTCGATACGATTGCATCATATATTCAAGTAGTTCATACATGACGCACTGGACCAAGACTTATAGAGCGCGTACGTAATACGTATCTCTTGAAATAACTACCACATATCTGAATGCCTGGTTTGTCTGCTGTGTATTATAATGTACAAGTAAGTTTAGGACTTTCGGGCAGTCTTTCTTTTTAATATATATAGTTGAGCTACGTGCGTGGTTATTATAGTATTAACTACCCGGGGTTATGCCCGCGCAGGTTCGTTCCGTAATACTGGGATGAAATATAGACTACTAGCGGACGCCCGAGACTTCGTCCGCGTGGAAATCAATGTAAACTTCCAACCCCTATTTCACAACTTTAGGTGTTGAATTTTAAAAACTCTTGAATCACATTATAGTTTGTATATTTTTTATGATTTATGAACTTTACCTCTTCGATAATAAACTAGATACGAGTATGCAATTTAAAAGTATTTCTTATCCTAACATATATACGCAAAAATAATTGCGTTAGTTGCATAAAGAAGCCTGCCGACAAAGTTTAAACTAATACGGTCCGTAAATACATATTATGATAGTGAAAATGTCTTGTTTGAATGGCATTTAGTATAACATCTAAAAATATCGGTAGCATTTTTGGCAGTCATGGAGGCGCCGTTATTACAATAACAATAACTCATAAAATTTGTGCTGGCGGGAGAATATAAAATGTTTTTTGAGGTGATGGCATGATGGCTCCTGGTTTGGACAGTCCATTGAGTTAGGTAGGTACCAAATATTTTTGGCAGGTTAAATATACTGGTGAGGTAAAATTAACTTAAATTCGTACTTTATTAGCTCTAGGGGACTGAAGACTGAAAGGTATTAAGTTCGATCCAGCCTGTTGCTGGCTTAGTTAGTGGGTATTAAGAATATTGCTCATATTTAGAGATGTATAAATATATAGCTATAATTCTATATTAATTTAACCAAGCCTGCTACTTTTTAGTTTGAATATAATAGATATGTTAAATTGAAATTTATAAATAGTAGCTAGTATTTATAAATAGTATGATGATGGTTAGTTAATAAAAAATACAACCGACTTCAAAACATTAACGTACTCACGAAACTAAAAAGGGAAAATTATCATTGAATATGCAGGAAATGCCAAAATCGGACTACTCAGTAAAAAGTTACACGTGTTCATGTAAAATAAAAATATATACATGTCGAATTGTTAACCTTCAGTCCGTTTTTCGTCGGTTGGAAACTATGGACATACGCTCACTACATCGACTCCGCCGCACCTCACTCGCGGGCAGTCCACACGTAGACGAATGGACCGCTGGGTGACCACGCGTTGCTCGTACGCTTGTCTTTGGTTGCCCACGCGCAGGTCCTGAATAAATCGCATATTGGCCCCGAGTGTTTGGCGCGCGAGGATGACGCATCGGTGACGTTAACGCGGAGTACACCCACGGGATACTTACGTACACTATTTGACACGCGGCATCCACCCCTGGACCAACTGTATTTCACTGGTTTACATGCGACGTCCACCCGCGAACTACCTGGTGACAACGAGTGGACACCGAGCTACGATGTGGTACTGATCAAGCGCCGAGTGGATCTAATGAGCTGTGACCTTAAATCTCCTTAATGTTGCAAAGATATGTACTTAGTCGTATTTAGCAGACGTTTATACTAAACAATCGAGCGAGAATCATGATGACCGTATTTCTGCGTTTAAAGGCGTTCTAATTCCACATGACCTACTTCTTATAAGAAAACAATGTTTATTATGGCTAGAAAAAAAAATAAAGATCTTACTACAGTTACGCTATTGTTTTAATTACTCATTGTATATCTAAGATAGTAGTTTCTAATAGCCTTTATTTAATTTGCAACGTTGCAACTTTACATATATAAATTAAACAGTTATCTGTAACCGATTGATGTAAAATAAATGTACTGTATGAAATATTTCCCATAACTTCAATTTGTTGACGAGACCAGTTATAGGAACCAAACTGCATAACTAATATTTTTTTAAGTAAAAAAAAGTTTTTATGTTTTCATACATTACAAAGTAATTCAAATAATTCCGACTATCTATTTAACATACGCCTTTATCTATCAGGCTACGTCATTATTTTAAGATCACATTTTAAGATCTTTTTATAAAAAAAACATTGTTTACTTCGAAAATATTCATTTTAGAACTCATATTACTTGAACATTTTGAATTAATTTTTGTTGAAGAATATAACGCTAGAGTTATGGGTAATACTCCCGAGCATCCCGTATATTATATAATATTATAAAGCGGAAGAGTTTGTTTGTTTGTTTTTGATTGAACGCGCTTATCTCAGGAACTACTGGTCCGATTTCAAAAATTCTTTCAGTGTTAGATAGCCCATTAATCGAGGAAGGCTATAGGCTTTATTACCTCCATATTCCTACGGGAACGGGAACCACGCGGGTGAAGCCGCGCGGCGTCAGCTAGTATTAGATATTTTTCATCATAGTCACGGTTCTGAACAATATATTGCGCGCAACAATATATTCTATGTTTCATCGAGTTGTGGCCACTGGTTACCGCATCTGGAACACCGTGTGTGCCCTATTTATGCTGTGAGATCATTTTACCCATCGATGACCAAATCGATATTAAAGAATATGTTACAGATTTCAAATAAGTTACACTAAACCGGCTTATTGCACCATATATTTTTAAATATAGCAAATAAGTTAATATTCTTAACTAGTTTTTAATTAGAATGAAAACTGGTCAAGTGCGCGTCGGGCCACGTGCAGTTTAGGGTTCAGTAGATTAAATTAGCACTTTAAATCCTTAATTAATAAAACAAACAACAATATAAAAAAACAAAAATACTGATAACGATACATTTTTCCCTATCCCATCCCACGCCATGGGATGATTGCTTATAGGGAAAAACACCAAATTTTTTATTTATTTTTATAACCACTTTTTTTAGATGTACTTAATTAATGTACATACTCATGCCAAATTTAAGCTTTTTAGTTCTAACATACTCTGAGTTATCGACAACTTAATCTAATTAATTAATAGTATCTGCGCGAAACCACGGACAGACGGACAAACGCCACACATGGCGAAACTATAAGGGTTCCCTGCGGGCTGCGGAACCATAAAAACGAGGTACAAGGCATTTTTAAAGTTTATTATTAAACTAAATGGACGTCTGTGACTGCGCTCGTTTCGTACCTAATCGTTTACTGATTTCATATGAGCTTTCATCGCCTTTTTTAACCTACTTAGTAATGCAAGCGATAGTTCTTTTACTTATCCGATAGTAATGTAGGTAATAATATTTTTAAACGTATACCTGAAAGTTTTTTTGTACAAATAATCGTATTTTTTGTTTGTTTTTTATTATCATAAAAACTGTAGTTTGGCTTGCAAAGAAACCTCTTTCTATTATATTTGATTCCTTATCGTTTATAATTCAGTTTTGTCCGGTGTACGTTCAAATATGTCGCGTATGTAAACGTATACAGGAATACGCTATTTTTTTTAGGTTATTTTATATATTTATTAGGTTTTTCTAACACAATGGGCGTCCTACAGGGTTAAATTCTGGGTCCTTTTCTATTCCTAGTGTACATAAACGATTTACCACACCATGTTAGCGGCATCTGTGAAATAGTACTGTTTGCTGACGATACATCCCTAATTATTAAGAGTGACAGAAGTAAAGATAATTCCGACGATGTACACCGTGCCATATCGCATGTGTCGCATTGGTTCACTGTTAACAACTTACTTTTAAATGCAAAGAAAACTAAATGTATTGAGTTTTCATTACCAAATGTTATAAAATTAGATAAGTCTATAATGATCAATGGTAAAACACTAGAAATAGAGAATTCCACAGTTTTCCTGGGAGTGGATTGGATTCCAAACTTCAGTGGGGTGCTCATATAGAAAAACTGTCAGGTAAACTCAGCTCAGCTGCTTTTGCAGTGAGAAAAATAAGACAGTTTACTGATGTTGATACAGCTAGACTTGTTTATTTTGCGTACTTTCACAGCGTAATGTCTTACCGTATTTTGTTGTGGGGCAAGGCTGCTGATATACATTCTATATTTGTACTTCAAAAAAGAGCAATTCGAGCAATATATCAAAAATCACGCGAGTCCCTTCGTGAAAAGTTTAAAGAAATAGGCATTTTAACAGTAGCCTGTCAGTATATATATAACAGTATAGTTTATGTAAGACAAAATATTAATTTGTACAAACGAAAAGGAGATTTAAACCCACGTCTTACTAGACACGGGCATAAGTTAGTTATTTCTGCATATTGTCTCCAAAGAGTTAAAAAATCTTTTGTGGGTTTGGGTGTACTCTTCTATAACAAGATGCCCAAGACTGTGATGGACTTGCCAATGCACAACTTTAAGCAATGTGTTATAAAAAACATTTACTTAGTCGAGGTTACTACACTATTGATGAGTTCCTTAACGACAAAGGTGCTTGAGGCCATTGGATCAGCTTCCACCTTCACACAGGAAATAAAACTATAAGAAATTGTAATTTAATTGTTATCAAATGTAAATTGTAATACTGTATGACTTTTTCAAAAGAGCAACTGTTGAGTTTCTTGCCGGTATCTTCTCAGCAGAACCTGCCTTCCGAACCGGTGGTAGAATCTTTACAAATAGTCAACTGACGTGTCAAAAGTGCTTGTAAACTGAGCCTACTTGAAATAAATGAATTTTGAATTTTGCTATAAATCATCGTATAATATATTTTGTTGTCATTATTATAATTCATAAGTAATAGATAATGGGGATGATGACTAGGTTTGAATATATTGATTTTTATGATAGATTCGGGTAAATAAGGTCAATGTTAACTAATTTATACATAAAAAGCAAAGATTGTCTGGAAATTTGCAAAATAAATAAGATTATAAAATTTCAAAATCTATTAAATTTTTTTTATCGTAATTAGATGAAAATTCATACAGATTTAGCTTCCTTACATTAAATGTGACATTTTTCAATAAATGAAGTATAAATGTAAACGCACAAATAACAAAGATATTAGTAATTTTGTTTGAACGCCCATACAAACCTAACGATCAGCGAGCCAACGACGTCACTAAATCGTGCCATTTTGTATGGAGCGTTTTTTAGGGATCCGCGGCAGCGTCGCAAATCTGACCCTTTAAATCCCTGTAGCTCCGAAAGTAATGATCGCAGATACCCTGTTACTTTTACAAAATTGCTTTGTTATTAGTATACTCTTAATTTATATACAATTTAAAAAACTGTCATCATCCCTACAGTCTCCTTGTGCGATCACGATTTGAATTATTATTTTGGCAGCGTTTGATCGCGGATGCGTTTTGTCTTCGCTGTATGCCGCGCGTTGTTTTATATCAGTATTTATAGTCCGCGATACTCCTCCTCTCATTAGATAGTCCGGGAAATTAGGTCGATGACTTCGTGAACTTCTAATTTTGTAATTTATGTTTCGTTGTTTCAGTTACTTATACATTGGCTACCTTATTAGCTATATATAGTGATACGCCTATGATTAGTACAATTATTTTGTCTACAGAGCATAGAACGAGTGCTAACGAACCTAGTTAATTGCGTGCGAAAGCAAATACTTATGTGTAACTGAAAACAAAAATAACAATTTACTAATTCGTCTTTTGTAGCGTCATAAATTGATTGTATTTCGTTTTGTACTCGCTGGTTTTTATTTAGTCTTCAACGCTGACGTTTTAACTACTGCGACCCAAAATGTAAGAACTAAAAATGTACTTTTCCACGTTATGAGGCCTGGATGTACCAGTGTTAAACAAAATTTGATGCTGTCATTGACCGACCCAAATATTCTCTGTTGGATTGATGTATTGCTGAATGACACAGCGAGCGCCACGTAAATTTAGAATCGGGCGAGGATTTTTTCGAGGTCACGTTAGAGACAGCGGAGAGAGATTAGTTACGTCATAGGCTGCACGCGCGCCATTAATATATTTTTTAGTATTAATTGTCGACGTATGTTTACTTACTGAAGGTAGGTCTATCACTAGCCATAGTAAAAAACATATAGAACTTACGCATAATCAATCACACTAAAAAAAATAATAGGATATTTACGTATCAAATGTACTTAATAACAAAACCAAACCATCTAACCAAGTTTCGTATTTATACTAATACTAGCGGAGGCCCGCGACTTCGGCCGCCCTTAGACCTCCTTAATCTGGCCCTATCGCAAAATCCGTTCTTAGCAGATATTTACTAACTATAGACTACCTCCCTGCGAAATTTCATTTTGGTACGTCAAGCGGTTTTCTTGTTTCGTGATGAATGACCTGCATTTATATATCAAGACTAGCGGACCCGGTCAAGCTGCGTTTTGACTTATTCTCTACCTACGTACGTCTACGCCTACCCTACTCCCACCCTAAACCTACCGTACCCTACCCCATACTCTAACCCAACCCTGCCTCATACGCTACCCCTACCCTATTTCATATAGCCGTCTTTTGGTTCTAAACTACTTCTCCACCAAATCGGTTGAGCCGTTCTTGAGTTGCAAATGGTGTAACTAACACGACTTTAATTTATATATAGATTAATAATATACAATATATATATATATATATATATATATATATATATATATATATATATATGTATATCTATACATACATATATTTATATGTGAATAGTGTGTTCGTGGGCTGATGTCACTGTTATCAATACCGGCCTATTCATTACTTATGTTATATTACTAATATTACGTAGGTACTTACTTGCAAAACATTATCATAATATAGTTTCTAGTTTTAAAATTTAAATAACTACTTGTATTGTTCTTTAATAACAGCTTTATTGTGCACTTTCCACGAAATGATGTGGTGAATTTGAATAGCTTTTTGTCCAATTCGGCACAAAGATGATTTGTTTGCGACATGGCCATTTAGGCAAAACTATTATAGCTGGGAAGTCGAAAAGGGGATTTTGGGATTTTTTTTTTTTAATTCTGTACAAGTTGGTATACCTGATGGTAAGTGATGATGCAATCTAAGATGGAAGCGGGCTAACTTGTTAGGAGTAGGATTGAAGACTTGTTAGAAGGAGGACTTTGTCGTTAGGGTGGTAACTAGCCACGGCCGAAGCCTCCCACCGGCCAGACCTGGACAAATTAAGAAAACCTCAATCAGCCCAGCCGGGGATCGAACCCAGGACCGCCGCCGCCGCCTTGTAAGTCCACTGCGCATACCACTGCGCCACGGAGGCCGTCAAATTATTCATTAGGGATCTCAGTTTTGTGATGTTGAATATCAATCCATTCAGTCCATCAAGGAGCCAATCAAGTATGAGTTCTTAATGGGTAAGCTTAGGGCAACCAAATAATAATACTTCAGATATTTGAATACTCAACCAGCACATCAGAAAAGGGTAAGGTTGGGTTAGTTATTGACGAAGATGAGAGCGTTGGCGATTTAATTATATTATTATCCGTTATCTATTAAGTGCTGTATACCTACTGTGTGTAACTCTAGGTTACTTTGTTGTTCTATAGAACTAATACTAACTATTTATAACATCAAAATGCAGTCTTTACCAAATTCAAAATGCACTTTTTACTAAATGCTTGTGAATGTTAGTACACACAATACCGTTTACACGTAGCTCTTGACAGCAGTACCTAATAATGTCCGTCCTAAATATGTCCTATATCTTGATCGAGCTGAAGTCGGTGCAAACAACAAACTAAAACTTAAATAACCTATTTTTAATTACGGTTTTTATACTTTAAGGCTGGTATAGTCGGATGCAATCTTTATGACGTTTTCGAACATCGTGCGTTAATCTACGCAATACAAAATTTTAGGTTTGGCCGGTAACGCAGGAGCGCGACGACGGCATCACCGGATTTTATCGGATTTTATGTATGTCCTGCGCGTAGATTGCGTCCGACTACATTAATATTTTATGTTAAAATGAAGCGAAATGTATGTAATGCTATGCGAATGTTGCGTTTTGTAAACCCAAATTTTATGCAATGTGTTAGCAGGCTGGGATAAATTTTACAGAGGGAAGGGGCGGGGATCAGAAATTTCAGCAAACTTAAGCACCTTGAGTACCATAAAGCTTAAGAATTGCACCTGGTGTAATATATAAATTATACATCTAAAACTAAAGAGAGCGACATATTTATTGTACTACTTGACCGTGAGCCTGCGTTAGCCAGACACACCTCATAATGTAATATAAAAAATTACGTTTTATATTTGGATAATATAGTGTCTGAGGAAGAGAAAACCTGCTAAGATAGCAAACTTTATGACGTTTCGGAACATCGTTCGTTAAGATCTGCAATACAAGATTTTAGATATTAACGGTAAAGTAGGGGTGCGGCGGTATGACATCACCCCGTGCGCGCCTCGTTCCCACCCGATGCCACCTCACGTCTTAACTTTATATATGTCATGCGCTTGCAGCTGATTTCCAAGACGTCATAAAGATTGCATCGAACTGTACCTTCCAAAGCCACTATACAGTTATACTCCATAATAGGGTAATTGACTCGTATCAAATTTAATATACAAAATATTAATTTCGTGTAGTGCATGAATTAATTATGGATGGATGAAAGTTAAGGATTTCATAGAAAACTTAATTTAATAAAAATTATGAACTTCGAACTAGCTATTAACTAATAGTTTTCTCAAACACTCCATTTGGTTAAGGTTTAGTTTTACGTGACGTCATGAAACAGTTGAAATATAGACTATCATGGCGGATAGCGTTTTGGCGCGTATTGTTAAAAAATATTTAAAAATTTAGTTTTTTACTTATTGCTCAAAAAAAATCTATTAGAACGCTACAATATAAGACCCTTTTAAAAAAGCCGTCAACTAGCCTATTGCATACCTTTAAGTCTTCATAAAATGAGGTATGTCTGACAATGGCAGGCTCTCGTTCTATATAGTCTATCAGATTTTAGGCAAATCTAAGTTATGTAATGACCTTAGACATATTTTCTATATTTGTCCTTTACGTCTCGTATTAACGTCAAAGTGAGAGAAGACAGTAACAGATCTTGAACATCTGTAACGTTTGGGCTGATGCCAATTCATTGATAGAGTACTATTTAGAAATATTGTCGTAAATATAGCAGCTGTGTATCTTAACGAAGGTTTCGTGTTATACAAAGCAATGCTGTTCTGAAAGACCATAAATAAAAATAAGATATAAATCTGTGATAACTAGTATTTTTAGTAAGAATTTCATTAAATATTGAAACGTTCGCTATTGATCCGTTCGGAAAGTGACGTAATTTGCCACGTTAACGAGTTCAGGCAACCAATAGAATGTTATCGTTTGACACTTATGACGTCAAACGACACGTTCGCATAGCGCTTTAAAATAGCGGTGGTTTAAGTTCTCATTCGCACGAGGGTAAAAAAAGCGATACGTTGAAACCCAGCGTTGGCGCTTTTATTAACGTTCTTATATAATTTCATGGTCCAATTATATTTCCAACACCCAAAATTGAAATGCAACACTGCACGATAAAAAAGCGTCATGTTTTATCAACGTTTTTTTAACGTCCGTTAAAAAAACTCTCGTGCAAATGAGGTCTATATGTTTAAAATGTGTCACATATTTCTAAAGTTAATTTTGCAAATAATAATAATATTTTACTGGGAACTTTACTTTTATCATAGTTTGTTATTTCAGAATTCGATTTAATATGTAAAAGTACATCTATATATGCTGTAATACATGTATATTACTAGCAGAACCTCGCGGGTTTAGCTGCGTAGTTCTCGTTCTCGTGGAAATTATTTTAATATAGCTTTCTGTTGGTGAAAAAAAAATCTAACAAATAAACTCAATAACTACAGTTTTTGAGTTTACTTGTTACATACAAAAATACAAATGATTCCTCTTTATAATGTTTTAGTTTAGGTATATTAGAAGTATAATGGTTACAAAATTATCTCATCTATTAACTTGATTTTTTGTATAAATGTGTATTGTCGGTGATAAATATGGTGTAAAATTTTAATAGTTAAAGTATAGATTGCTTGGCTGGCTAATTACATTGGAACGGACAGTTATAATGATGTTCCGCTATGCGTGGCGATATGAAATATTGTTGTATTAACTAGTGGCTGCCTATAGACGATACGCGCCAGCGACTGTGGCACTGACCCTGCAGTGGTTCCGTACTATGCACATTGCACCTTTGAGATGTATAACAGTGTAAAATGTGCAACATGTTCTATTGTAATTAACCTAATGCATGTACCTACTTAGCGCATTGATAGTATTGTGTTTCGTGTTATTATACTCCGTCGTTTTTCATCTGTGTAGATCTCGTTTCTGTGTGAAATATCTAAATATAAAAAATTGCATGTAACTTGTATGAATTTTGTAATATATCTCTGTGCTACATAAACGTCGGAAATATAATATAGATTTCGAGAATGTTTCTCAACAATCAACATTATATGCACATTTATTGTCATTTATCAAATATCATTCTTATAGTTTATTATAAACCACTATTCCATTATCCTTTCCATTACCAGTACATACCATATTATCAGTATTATACCAGTCCATTGTAAAAGTACGTCGTGTTGTGGAGATTGCTAATAAGTACATGTGGTGTTCCCAATCCAGGTATCTTTATTCCTAGTATAGCTATTATACATAATTATTTCAGCGTTACTCTTTCGTTTAAAGTAATGCGTAGACTTTTCCAATTACATATATATTAAAATTTCATGTGTGTCCTAAATATGTTGTTTTTTTTACCATTTAGTAGACAACTCAATAAATTGTTCCTTACTTCCTATTTTATAATCTAGTAGAATAAATATAATCTATAATAACTAGAGCGTGGGATATGTAAATAATATAATGCTTCCCTTATTTTCAGGCTTGTATCGATGACAACCTCGAGATGGTCGAGTTTTTGGTGGAACATGAAGCTGATGTGAACCGCGGGGACAACGAAGGCTGGACGCCATTACATGCCACTGCATCGTGTGGATTTCTCAGTATAGCTAGGTACATATCACTGATGTAAAAATCATTATCATCATCATTTCAATGGGCCACCGCAAGGCCAGACTCCTCTATCCTTAGACCTAGGATTTGGAAAGTAGACCTATCATGTTGCTCCAATGTCGGCGGTAGCAAGAATTATATTCAAGTGACGTGTCGACAACACGTCATGACGTCACGTGACGGCTAGGTTCCATTATTGGATCTAATGCGGGCTACAGACATGCAGTTTTTACTGTATGCAGACCAGGTGTTCAGCTGAATCGTCAGGCAAATCGGGGAACTGGACAGTTAAACTGACTATCTAATCGAAATATCGATAGATAC
Source organism: Bicyclus anynana (assembly GCF_947172395.1). Taxonomy (NCBI): domain Eukaryota; kingdom Metazoa; phylum Arthropoda; class Insecta; order Lepidoptera; family Nymphalidae; genus Bicyclus; species Bicyclus anynana. The sequence goes on along the minus strand of NC_069110.1, from coordinate 12,294,450 downwards.
AACTGTAAAGTTTAAATTAAAATTCGGTACCGAATCGCCTCGGCTACGTATAAACGACGCCGCGCTTTCGGCTCGCCTGCCGACCGTGCACTTAGTTTGGTAGGCGAGACAGTTATTAAAAAAAAAATTAGGAATCAACAATTTTGCAAACCAATGCGCCATTATGTCCTGCACTAAGAAATTTAAGCGTACGGACGCCTAGTTTACAGTAAGCTTGTCCCGGGGCGAAGAGGTTACTTTAGTGTTTTTCAGATAACATGCGTAAAGTGACAGTTCGTTTCACTCATAAAAGTTTGCCGCGATTCACGATAATAGTACTTATTATGAACGTCATAAGGCAACTGTCACCCCACCCATGCTATCTGAAAAACACTTTAGTATGCTTTGCAGTACGAAGTTTCATACAAAAAATAGTGGATGGTCCGATCCGCTTTCTAGCTTATACATTACCTTCATCATGTTACTTCAAGCGATAAGATATCGCAACTGATAACCACCATGTGTAGACTAGGCATGTCCATGCATGTCAGTTCAAACTGAACAGTTCGACTATTCAGTTAAAACTGCAGGTCTGTAGTCTGAGTTAGCTCTAGCATCTTATCATAAATGTTAAATGTATTTCCATGAATTATTCGGTTTTGTTCTAAATTATGAAGATGTTGATATTGGCAACATTTGCCTGCGTTAAACACTGAACACGAAATATTAATTAAAATTAATGACTGAGGTTGTAAAGTTTGTGAGGTTAGAGGAGGTAATCTCTGGATCTACTGAACCGATTTTAGAAATTCTTTTACCAAATTTTACGAGTATGTGAGTGTGATAAAGTATATTTTATTCCCAAACGAACGAGAATTACGCTAATAAAAATGCCTGCTAGTATATTAGTATTTAAAATAGAAGGTAATATGAGCATAGCAAATGTAATATTATATACATTTGAAACACAACAAATGACATGGATTCGTAGCTTTCAATAGACGAGTCGATAATGAGTTAATGTAAACAAGGGCTGAGTCATGTGACCCTGTTATGTTAGGGAGATCCTGTGGTGTCTATTCATTGTATTTTGTTAATTGTTCTCACTACGGTGACATATTTTATAACTCATGCTAATTACTCATGTACCCTTTGGTCAGTTTTTATATGGTACACACTCAGTTTTGTCATGCCAGTTACGATGGGTGTCAGAGAGTAGGTAAATGAAAAGTATAAAAATAGCAATAGGTAAATAGAAGACATATCTAATGTACCGCTTGGCCGTTTATTTCATTTGTAACTCATTATATCCCCGTCAATGTTCAGCATAATATGTGTATAAAATGTTTTTATTGAAAGTAGTAAGGTTCAAAAATCTTTAACACCATGGCCCACATTGAATTTTTGACAAAAGAAGTCTTAGGATACATTAGGATATGTGTGATGCATCCTTTAGCTTTTTATTCCACCACCCGCCAAAGATGAGCGAAATATTTTATTTGGGAAAGAGAACCAATTAATCGAATGCTGAATGACGACGTCTCACAAATTTTAACACATTTACATACGCAACCATGCCTGCATATTTTTGAACATTATTAAAATCTAAAGGTGCTGACAGACTTGAACATCCACTTGAACATCGAGCATTCGCCGTTTTTATATTTGTCGAACTGAACAACGAGCCGAGCCAAGCATAGAGCCAGATATTGCTACGACCATCTTGAGAATTCTAGCGAACACTCTATTCGATGTTTCCATTCCAAGCAAATCTGCTCGCTGGAATGCTCGCCAGAACGCTAAAATGTTCTCGTATTTTTCTGTAATGTAACATTCGCACGAATGCAATTGCGTCTGGCTTGTCTTAGTTTTATTCAAAATATTTACAAAAGCAAGGGAAGCAAAAAGTTCGGCAGAGATTTTCTTTGCCGAACTTTTTGGTGGATGTATAAAATGCATAGACTGTAACTAATATGTAAGAAACAAATTAAATTGTTTTTAATTTGATAGTAAAACAACTGATTGACGCAAGCAACAATGAACAGCGGGCCAACGTGCAAATTTCTTTGATCTGTTTTCAAAAACCGACGCTAGCCAGGATCGGCGACAAGCGGCGACCAGTTCACGCAAGCCAAACATCCTATTTACATACTGGTAGTAGCCGACGCTTGTCGAGACTTGCCAAGCATGTAAATGTAGCATAAGGAAGTCCCTTACATTTCTTCGTAAGCTGTACTACAACTGTGTGGTAAACTGTGTGATTACAGGTACCTCATTGACAACGGCGCCGATGTTGCGGCCGTGAACTATGACGGAGAACTGCCTTTGGACATTGCAGATACTGCAAAAATGAAGGATCTCTTGGAAAAAGTTATCATAGAAAATGGTTAGTTGTTGCAATTAAAAATTTTCCTAGCAAGCATTCAAAACTCCTGACTGAGACTGTTATTTTTCAAATTACCATTTTGAATGTTAGCCTAATTCTCATTTTGTTATATAAAAGATAAAATAAATATGGCTTACTATAGTAATGCATCTATCTTGTATGTTGCATGTCATCTATACTAATATTATAAAGCTGAAGAGTTTGTTTATTTGTTTGTTTGATTGAACGCGCTAATCTCAGGAACTACTGATCCGATTTGAAAAATTCTTTCAGTGTTAGATAGCCCATTTATCGAGGAAGGCTATAGGCTATAAAGTATCCCCGTATTTTTCGTGAAGGAAACCACACGGGTGAAACCGCGCGGCGTCAGCTAGTATTGTATAACTTAACCTGATTGGTTAGATCCATCAGTTTTATCAAAGGCCTAAAGGTCAGCTCATGAGAGTCACTCGGCGCTTGATTTTATTGGTCGGTTTCCACTCGTTGTCCATAGTCCACGGTTAAAGGCCGCGTTGTTAACCAGTTAAACATTGTGTGGTGAACGAGTGAGCATCGCGTTATCTGCGAGTAAATTAGTAGTTTGTGATGGATCTTCACACATCTGTAATATCGGTGCATCACGCGTGAACCACTCTCAGACAGCAAGCATCCATTCGGGTACTGCAAATGCGAGGCGTGCGTGCTCCATAGAAGATTGTTAAACGCTCGAGGCGAGGCAGTCTCATCAGGCGCCTGGTGGGTTCAATGAGCTAAGACCTTTATACCGAAAACTGAATGTATGAACCGTAATAGCCATTTGTTAATTGTTACAGGTATTAATTGTCATAAATCAAGACATGCGGAAGTTGATGCACTGACGCGTGACGCGGAAAATTGGGCGAAGAACGGTTACGTTGAAGTGAGGGATCCAAAGACGGGTGGTACACCATTGCACGTCGCGGCGGCGAAGGGATATTATGATGTTAGCATTTTTATTTTATTTTGTGAATAATCATTTTGTTCATCACAATTGACCTCGTGCGTCTTCAAGAGTTAGGAGGTCGATGGACCTCGTAACGGACCACATAAAGTTCTCGTATGAGGTCAGAAAACCTCGTACCGCACCAGAGAAAAGTACAGAAAAATCAGTGCCGCAGCGAACGTGTTAAATAGCAGTACAATTCTTTTTTCTGAACTCGTTTAGGGAGGCAATGTTGCCATGTTTATTACTGTCGCCAAGCAAGGTTACTGTTGCCCAGTATGGTTGCCGATGTACTCAAAATAACAAGAGAAACGAGTATAGGTAGAGCATGTTCCTCTAGAGTGTCCTGCTAATTGTTGCTCCTGTATAGGCAGTGGTTCATCACAATCCTTCTAGTTCTGTGCATCATTTAAAATGGATGTTTATATATCAACTAATAAAGTCTACATTAACGTTAGGTCGATTATTCTCGACAACTTATATAACGTTTTTGATAATACTTGCAATTGTAGCATGTACTGTTCTTTATCAATAAATAATTAATGTTTGCGTGGGAAATTTAACATCATGTTTCACGTAGATTGGTAGTTAAAAGTTTGTCGTACTTGACAATGAAACTTTCTGCTATCATTAGTTATCGATTGTATGGAATGACACAATGATAATACATTACCTGTATATTTCTTTGTTCCTTGAAATGGAATTTGTATCATCAATTTAGTTTCCTTCATTTATTTTTAAAAATTTTTTGTTTACAATCATAATATTCGAAAGATAACAAATTTAATCAACTAATAAAGACATTAAATTCAATAAATTAACTAAAAAATCAAAAATGACTGATGTAGTTAGTTTATATGAATATGAATAATAGAGAAACATACCCGCTAAATCCCTCTTTGACCTGATTAAAGATCTTGGCCTGACTACAAATGCAGCAAGTTATTTAAACTAGGTATCCAAAGCTGCTCTTGTGGGGTCCTACCAAATATGGCTGGGCAGGGAGGACTTCATGAATGGAGACTCTTTTTCGCTCATGCTGCTTCCCTGCCCAGACTGTTGATATGTCATGAAGAAATTCCTTAACCCTACAGCCGGTCAGCCCCAAATTCTGCTCAGAGTTTTTTTCCTATTACACGATATACCAAGAATCCAAACTGAGAATTCATGGAATGCTAAGATATTCGTCATAATTTTAAACCGACTTTAAAATAAAGGAGGAGGTTCTTAATTCGACTTTTTTTGTTGTAAGGTTTGTTACCTCATAACTTTGTCATTTATTAAAACAATTTTAAAAATACTATACTTTGATATTGGTGCCATTTCATTTTTATTTAGTTTAGTAATTTTATGTTTACCTTTGTCTTTGAAGTTGGTTCTATAAGTTTTTACTTATATAACCTACTTTTTTATTTGCACACAGGTGGCAAAAATACTCCTAGAGAAGTGCAACGTTGAGCCAAACTGTGTTGATTACGAGGACTGGACACCACTGCACGCTGCAGCGCTTTGGGGCCAAAAGGACGCTGCGGAGTTGTTATTAAAACATGGTGCAGATCCGAATTTGAAAAACTACTCGGTTAGAAACTTTTTTGTTCTTACATTGTTTAAAAACTATACTTAGCGAACAATAATGACCTCCATAGAGAATTAGGTCTCTCAAAAGTAGGCCAATATAACAAGTAGCTTTAGAAAAATTACTGATTGAATATTAAGAAAGACTTCTTCTTACACCAACCGGCTAGAGGTTCCAGCTTTTTGTTTGCCTCTGTAGTAGTATTTTGACAGGACTAACACTTTTGTGTGTAACACAAAGGAACGTCAATACATTAGTAGTTTGCTGTTTCTTTTGATTGTTAAATTATTTAGAACTAAACGGAAGCCCGCGACTTCGGCCGCGTGGAATTCAGTTTTTTGCAAATCTCGCAAAAACCAGGCATTTTGTCGGGATAAAAGTGGCCATGGAATTTGAAAATTTCAGCCAAATAGGTTCAGTAGTTGCGGCGTTAAAGAGTTACAAACATCCATACAAAATTTCTCATTAATAATATTAGTAGGATTATACAGAGGGAGACGTAAGACCTGTTTATGAAAAACCGTTGCTTAGAAACCATTAACATGCCCAGATGGTGACAATATATTTGCATTTCTTTTCCTCCTTAATTTTTACACATGAACAAGCTATAATGTATTTATGTATGTACAAAAATACTTTTTTTCATTGGATGGGAATATTTTGAGTTAAATACCTGATGTTGCTGCGTTAGAGTAAAGCACTTTCAGCGTTTCTCAGGCTTTTTCAGTTCTGGTCGAAAAGTGTAGAAGAGTAGGTTTTGAATTATGGATTTTTACTTACCTTTTGGATATTTTCTAAGCTTAAAAAATATCTACTCAACAATGCGATTAGCACAGTTTTGCAGAGCAGAATGAGCTCTATCGAATAAATGCCTTCACTTTTTCAAAAAGCATAAAAATAGTTGTAAAGTTCTACAAAATACAAAACGTTACAAACTACTTACATGAGACCGTTGTTTTTAATTTATAATCGAATAATGTAATTTTGAAAATTAATAGCTATACTGTAAACAAAATCAGCAATAAAGGCTTTTTTTATCATATATTTTTTTTTATTAATTTATTTATATTTAATGTAATTTTTCAGGGACAAACCTGTTTGGATCTCGTGGACCCGTCGATATCTGCGTGGTTCGCTAAAGCTTCACTGGAAGCGCCGCGCCGTATCAACAACAACAACAACAATAATAACAACAAACGCAAGAGGAGTCCACCACGACACGACGTCAAGAGGGTCGAACTAGAAATTACTGGCAATACAGATAATGTTATTAACGGTTAGTATCATCATCATCACTTTTTCAAAAACCATAAAAATAGAGAGCCGTGATAGCCCAGTGGATATGACCTCTGTCTCTGATTCCGGACAGTGTGAGTTCGAATCCGGTCTGGGGCATGCACCTCAAACTTTTCAGTTGTGTGCATTTTAAGAAATTAAATATCACGTGTCTCATGGTGAAGGAAAACATCGAGAGGAAACTTTCATACCTGAGAATTTTCTTAATTCTCTGCGAGTGTGAAGTCTGCCAATCCCAATTGAGCCAGCGTGGTGGACTATTCGCCTAACCCCTCTCATACTGAGAGGAGACTCGAGCTCAGCAGTGAGCCGAATATGGGTTGATATTGATGATCATCATCATCATCATATTATCTGATTGATTGTAACTGAGCCGCCTGCATCCTGCGAATCCCTGCGACTCGCTCGATGTCATTAGTCGACCTGGTAGGGGTCGACCAACACTACGCTTTGTAGTCCAGGGTCGCCATTCCAGCATCTTGGGACCCCAATGTCCATCGGCTCTTCGAACTATGTGCCTTTATCAGCTCCCATTGCCATTTCAGTTTCGTGACTCGTTAACTTATGTCATTGACTTCGGTTCTTCTGCGGATCTCCTCATTTCTGATTCGATCACGCAGAGACTCCGAGCATAGCTCGTTCCATCGCCCGCTGTGTGACTCTGAGCCTTCTTTTGAGGTCCATATAGTATATAGGCATTTAGTTTGCCTGGAAGAGATCGCTTTTTAGCGATAAGGCCGCCTATTGTGCAATTTGTTTTTTTCCATTATTTTTCTGTATTGTATGTTTCTTTGTGGTGTACAATAAAGTGTATTTTCATTCATTTATTTATAGGCCATATATAGGGCCAGACGCTATAGTGGGCTTTTAAAATAGGCTGATGTTCATGATGATCCATTGATGTTATTTTAGACAAACCGGCAAGTGCGCCGGAGATCATCCCCAAGGTGTCGGACGGCAAGCCGCCGAAGGGCCGCGCGCCCTCCCCCGAGTCTGCGGAACCCGTCGCAGATAACGAGGCGATGGACGAGGCGCCGTCGTGGCGACGCTCCGCCTCCTTCCGTAACAGGCAGCAAGATAATGGACGTGAGTGCTATCATTTGACTTTTTTTTGTTTTCTTTACAAGTTGGGCTTTGTCTACAATTTCACATGATATAAGTAATGATGCAATTTAAGATGAAAGTGGGCTACTTGTTAGGAGTAGGATAAAAAGACCCCTTTCGGTTTCTGCACGACATCGTACCGGAACGCTAAATCGCTTGCCGGTATGAAACACGCCAATTTGCTAAGCTATAGAATATCAATGTTTAATATATTGATGTTTATAATACATTCGGGTAAATATGGTCAATGTTAACTAATTTATACATAAAAAGCAAACATTGCCCAGATATTTGCAAAATAAATAAGATTATAAAATTTCAAAATCTATTAAAAATCTTTTATCATAATTATATTAAAAATCAAACAGTTTTAGCTTCCTTACATTAAACGTGATATTTTCCAATAAATGAACTGTTTATAGTTCATTTATTGGAAAATATCACGTTTAAACGCACAAATAAAAAGATATTAGTAATTTTTATTTCATTTTTAATACAAATCTAACGATAATTATGATCTACGACGTCATTGAATCGTACCATTTTGTATGGGCCGTTTTTTAGGGATCCAAATCATCAAAAATCAAATCTGACCCTTTAAATCCCTGTAGCTCCGAAAGTAATGATAGCAGATACCCTGTTACTTTTACAAAATTTCTTTACTATTAGCTAATTTATATACAATTTAAAAAACAATGACAGTTTTTGACATCCCTTATATATTGTGTATATTTTTCGACTAATATAATACTCATTGGTTGTTTATCATATTCCAGGTGACAACAAGCCCACAAACAACAACGTGGACAGTGATACAATACTCAGAAGAACACACAGCTTTGAAAATGATAAGACGTAAGTTTTTTTTGTAGCTATTGCCTCACTCGGGTGTAAAAACTTTTGGCATGCAGTTATCAGATGTACTAAAACGTCATTTCCATCAAAACATCTCGCTATCATTTGTTTAGTGCAAGCAACACACAACGCTTACGTTGCATAAAATATATTTTCTTTTATTATTTTTAAATCTGAGACATGTTCATTTTGTGCTTCCACTGCTGTCACTACACAAATGACGGGTATGAAATTTTTGAATATTTCATTTTTGTATTTAAATTATTCAAAAGCTTAGGGCATAAAACTAATAACCACAATGCTAACTTCAGATCTTATATTATCGATTAATCAGTTCGTATAATGTATACGTGACGTGTTTATTTCAGAAATACAGTGCAAGGAGCCCTTGTCAAAGTTTTAGTTAGTCAGTTCAACACGTTACAGCAAAACGTCGTACGGGAGTACAAAGAGTTAGTTAAACATATGTGCAGTGCACATTTGTACTGTTGTAGATGGAATAGGTTTGCGTATAGATTGTCCTGTCCAATGCGTGTTGCTTAGGGTGGCGTAACTCGTATGGTGGGGACACATGTTTGATATTACTAAAATACGCCCAAAAGTATACATTACAGAATAGGATAGTTGACTCATATCAAATTTAATATAAACAATATTGATTTCGTGTAGTACGTGGAATAATGGGTGGGTCTGAAAGTTAAGGATTTCATAGAAAACAATTTAAAAATTATGTATCAATTATTCAATTTTTGACGTTGATGTCATTTTTCCAAACGTCAAAAATGCTGTCGTCATTTTTGTGACGTCACGCTGTTACTTGAAGAATAAACGTCAAACTAATTATTAAATAATAATTTTGTCAAACAGTAAACCGTATGACTAAGGTTTAATGTTTACGTGACGTCACGAAACAGTTAAAATATGTCAGTCATGGCCGACAGTGTTTTGGCTTGTTCTGTCAAAAATTTTTTTAAAGTAAAACTGTAATGTATTCAAGCTTAAAAAATATAATGTTTTTTTTTCAATCTAGTAGAATGCTAATGAATATTTAAGATTATTAAAAAAAGTGTCAACTAGCCTATTATACTTATGCATGAGTTGTCATTCTACACTACATTTATTTTCTGTGACTTGTCATTGTCTGTTAACTGAATTGCCATTCTTATGTTAATTGCATCGATTAGGGTTCCGTGGCTAAATAATAATTATTATTAAATTGTACATCATATTTAAAACTCCGCACTTTCAATATGATGTACAATAATTAATGACCCCCACCACTTACGCTAACTAGATGATTACTTTCAAACAAAAATACTAAACAAAACAGAAAAAATTATAATATTGTAGAAAATAATAGACAATAATGCAAATAGACAGTTTTGAATAAAAAAGTTATTCATATCTTCTAACTTTCCATAGTTCAAAGGTACAATTATACGACCAATGACGTCACCACTTTCATACAGTAACTCATGCATGTGCATGAATGAGTCTCACTCTCGAGAGCGTTGTGTATCGGAAATCCTTACAAAAGATCTACAAAAGGTCTCTTGACTCAATAAAATTCAATAAAAACAATATTATTTTCGTATAGTACATCGACATTAATTAATAAAAGTTAAGGATTTCATAGAAAACTTAGTATAAAAAGTTTTTTTTCAAACGTCAAAAATGCTGTCGTCCATTTCTCGACGTCACGTAGTTACTTGATGTCACTAAAGAAGTAAACGTCAAACTAAATAGTAATTAACAATTTTGTCAAACACCAAATCGTTTTGTTAAGGTTTAGTGTTTACGGGACGACATGAAACAGATAAAATATAGACCATGATAGCTTTTGGCTCATATTGTCAAAAAAACATTCAAAAATAATTTTTTTTATCTATTCATGTCTCCAAAAAATATGATATTTTTTTTAATCTAGTAGAAGAATAATGAAAAATTAAGCACTCTTTAAAAAATGTCAACTGGTGAATTCTACCCTATCAATAACTTAACCACGGAACCTTACTTTATGCATTTTTTACTTTACATTTTTTTTTCTTTTCTTTATTAAATAATACCATTATTAACTCGTCACATTTGTTGCAATAAAATAGGCAATGGCATGTTCCAAATGACATTCATGCTAATTTACACGACATATGTAAAGTAATGCCGCTCATATTCACGCTAACGTGTATTTCAATCAGTAGGTCAACCTGTCACGCCATCCGAAGTCTGCAAACTGTGTCTGTACATACATTATGTAGCATGCTTGTGTGTTGTGTAAACAGTTTCTATCAACGATACCGAGACGTGACGGCGCGTATAAAGGCGTCCTCGTGTCCGTCTATACCGCCAGTGCCGCAGTCGACGTTGGCTTCAATCGAGCTAAGAAAAAAACAAAGTCTGGAGGCTACTAACAATGCGGCTGACACTACTAACGAGGATGTTCCGACCAGGTGCTGTGGCGTTTGGGGTCCACATTGGTTTCTAGATTGGTATTGCACAATGCATCAAATAGGCTATGTTATTCGATTGAGTGTAATATCTGACTACTCACAACAATATTTCACCTTTTAGCCATAGCTTTGAGCGTGGCGACCGATTCAAAAATTCCGTAACGAAAATAAACCTAACATCCAAACCAACAAGTGGTGCGAAACTAGATGGCAAACTTATTAAACCATAGTTCTATTCCAGCTCAACGTAAAGACATTATTTTTAATTTATTTATTCTTTTAAAAAAAAATACTGCATAAATAAAATAAATAAATAAATATCAGCCCCCAAGTGCCACACGTATTTTTTTTTTATATCGAGTTTAAATCTGACAGCTTTACTGGTGCCCGTGAGTGAAATTGGAACTAATTTAATGACGCCATCTTGCCGTATCTCTCTATCTATCTGTAGGCGGGTAAAAGAGAATACGTACGCAACAAAAAATGCGTTTTGATTGGCTATTTCGAGAGCGTATTCGTTTTCAACCAAATAGTATTAAATAATTAATAAAAAAGGGATTTTAATAACTCTTCTTGCAGTCAAAAAAAAAAAGACATTAAAGAGTTACAGCTTGTTTATTGAAATCTTTACTAGAACTTTATGTCAACTGTAAAATTTGTATTACACAAATTATTTATTTATTGGAGTAATGTTATAACTAGATGACTTCCCACATAAATTAACAGAACAATTGTCATTGTTACGAAACCATAAACCGCATTTTTGTTTGTCTTGTATGCAGGGTGTACGAACGGTATAGTCGGGTAAAAGCTTTATGACGTCTATTATATAATTTTACACCACTGTTAAACGATGTGCGCTTTTCTGGCATTTTGTTACGTGTATATATCCTTTTCATTCACAATTGTTGGAAAGATGTTACACATTAAAATTAAAATTAAACCTGTCATCATATTATACAAGAGACCGCGTTTCGACTTTTTCAACTTCTGTGAGAATACATTGTAAACTAATTGTTTCATTATCAAAGTAGAAACCAATGTGCGTCCACAGTTTAACCCATTTTAATGTTTGTAACCAACTTTCATGAAAATCTTTCTCTAAACATTTTCTAATGTCTATTAAAAAATAATGTAATGTATACCATGGTGTTAGTAGATAATGTTTCATTTTGATCAATTTATTTGTATATTAGTGTTTCAAGAGTAACTTTGTTTTATGTGCTTTGTATCTTTTGTCTGTTATATGTGTTTGACTGTATCAATTGTTATTGAATCTAAGATGGTAAAATGCTAATTTGTAAGGTCATTGACAAGTAAAGCTTTAAATCGCTAACATCGCTTAGTGACTTTGCTCGTAGAAAAATATCTCTTAAAGTGAGTATTTACAGTACTTGTTTGTGAAAAGCGAGAAAAGATTTCGTTGTTACACATTTTTGCTCAAGACGTAACGGACGTAACAACTTTCTCGGGGACAATGTTTTATTACGGCGCGTAACGCTAATGTATATCCTCTATTAGCTGTCAATAACCCTTTTTTGACTTGATTATAAATATTCATTTATATATATATATATTACTGAATAACAATTTTTGGGGTATTTGCCCTGTAAAAGAATATACTGTTTGTCTTGAAGAAATTCAATTGAGTGTTTTTTTTTATTATTGAATTGATTTTTCTAATGCTATTTATCTATGTTTGCGTAGAACAAATGCGGATAGAAGAGAAAGAGAAGTAAACACGTGGAGTTCGCCGGCCACTACCAGTCCCACCGCCGCTTCTACCACCACCACGCAGACTATTAGGAGGTAAACATCCTAGCATATCCTGCGGTTTCACCTGCGTAGACGCAGACTATTAGGAGGTAAACATTCTAGCATATCCTGCGGTTTCACTTGCGTAGACGCAAACTGTTAGGAGGTAAACATCCTAGCATATCCCGTAGTATCACCTGCGTAGACGCAGACTTTTAAGAGATAAACAACCTAGCGTATCCCTCAGTATCACCTGCGTAGACGCAGACTTTTAGGAGGTAAACAACCTGGCGTATCCAGCTGTTTTACCTGCGTAGACGCAGACTATAACCTAACCTGCATAGTTTACGTGGTAATAAGGTGATAAAATATAGCCTCAAATACACATACAAATGATGTGGCTTTCTATTGGTAAAATAAATTTCAAAATCGGGTTAACTAAAATTCAGACAACCCTACAAACTTTACCTCTTATAGTTTACTTTTTCTTTACATGATCTGTCGCCACACTAATAGTTTTATATTCTGTAGTTTCAGGACGCCAAATACCAATATCGTGCTAAGAAATATTGTCTTGATCCTGAAACATTTGGGACCAATAAACACAGACTACTATAAAATACCTGTGGCGATAGATGAGCCAAACTTGTAACGCACTTCTTTTTTACGTTGGGGTTTTAAAAAAATAAATGCATGGGGAATCGTTATCTCAAATTCAGTACTAATCATTGTAGTAGAGTAGACTACAGGTTTTGGGTCTGTTTTGTTCTTAGAGCATTGAATACCTTGTTGTTAGTGGCGTGCATTTCATAGATGAACGTGGACGAAAAAAAAAATATGGGCTAATTGCGAAACTGTATTGGTGAAGGGGTTTTCCATTTTGTAAAATTTGTTCGTCTAGTGCAGAGGTTCCCAAACTTTTTTTCTCATAGACCACTTTCTAATTTGACTGGTTCCGGTGGACCCTTGCTAAGTTTATATCCAAAACTCGCCAAAAATGTGATTAGATTTACCTATGGAAATTTTCGTTGCAGCTGAACCAACAGTAACCACAAAATAACAGTTTAAAAAAAGTAGTGAGAATTGATTACTTAATTAAATTAACTAATTGATTGTGCTGTGAGTGGATGACAAAAAGTAATATTGTACAGGGAAAAAGTTATTTCAGCCAACTTTAATGTTTGATATCTACTCACAGCACAAGGAAGCAATCAATTCACAAATTATTTTATTTAGAAAACTCCCCATTCGGTATGAATCCACTTCAATATCAATAGATGTCTTCCGTAGACACCTGGGGGTCCACCTGGACCACTTTGGGAATCGATGGTCTAGTGCCTACCTTAAAAACCTTGTGCACGCCACTGTATGTTGTAGTGTATGTTGTACAGTATGGGGTAACTGTATTCTTGTTGTGTACATCGCAGCTCCGCGGAGAGCGTAGAGTCGAACAGTAGCAATTCAACACCGAGCTCGGCAACCCCTACCAAACTGTCGCCTGGGAACATATTCAAGAATTTCTTCAAGTACCAGTGAAATTGTAGCTTAAATAGTTGTTTATTTGGATACGAGACTATACGAATACAAAAAGTATGGCCGGTTCGATGCTTTTCTGACTAGTAACCTAATGGACGCTTGATGAAGCGGCATTGAATTTATTTTTATTTATTTTTTTAATATTATTAAAAAATAATATAGTTTTATCACCGTAACAGTACAAAATTAATGTTATTATTAGTAGCTAAGTGTAGTGTTAAATAACTCACACGCCAATTTTTTATAAGCCATCACTGCACTGTTACAAATTATGTAATTTTTTTTGTATTTGTATGACAGATGTCAGAAACGAATTATGTAGGGTGTAACAATGTTTTGGCCGATATCTCAATAGAATCTTATAAAAATAAAATACTAGAAAAAATCTTACTTTGTGTTTGATAGAGTCAAAGATATTTTTTTCTAATTAAGTTCTTCATATGCACTTTAGTGTCTTAAATTAAATAATAGACCCACTTATTAAATAATTAATTTATCACAGTAATATATAACCGACTAGGTGTATAAGTTGGCAAATGGAGATTCTATTTTTATGTACATTTTACATATCTCTATCTGGCTATGTGACTAATAACGGCGGAATCTAAAATATAGGTTTCTCTTTCTTTCCGTCGCAACGAAAGAGAAAGCGATATAATCGATTCTTGCGTTTTAAGAAATGCCGTGATGATAGGCCTTCTGATTTAGTCAAAAGTAAACTGAAGTAGGCGGAAATAACGATGAATCTTGTATCCAAATAAATTATGTGTGTTGAATTTACTGTAGAGTAGGTGTAGCGCTTTATCTTCTGTTGACAGATACTTGATTTGCGGATTTCTAGAGCATTTTTTTATCACGCATGTATGTTAAACGTACCCAAATTTATTTATTTTTTTGCATGTTTTTTTTAGTAGTATAATATTTTAGTCAACGAAACACATATTTTAATAATTAATGGGAAAGGTGCATGTTTTTAAAGAAAATCACAATAAAAGTAAAATTCCAATATTTAGCGCGCTTTGAGAATGTGGACGTTGACATCCCAAATATCAAAAGACTTATCTATTGGTTGCCTGAACTTGTGAACGTATTACGTTCAAGTTCAGGCAACCAATAGAAAAGTCCGTCACATTTCGAGCGGACCAATAACGAACGTTTAACTATTATTGAATTTCCCCGGATTTTACGCACTCTTTCATCATCATTGACAACCCATATTCGGCTCACTGTTGAGCACGAGTCTACTCACAGAATAGGTAAGTCCAACACGCCGGCCAAATGCGGATTGGCACGCACTCTTTAGTAATTTAAATTCATAGTGTAAACTAAAATAATATAGGAATTACCCAGATTAGAGCCGTGATAGCACAGTGGATATTACCTCTGCCTCAGATTTCGAAGGGTGTGGGTTTGAATCCGGCTCGGGGCTTGCACCTTCAACTTTTTAGTTGTGTGAATTTTAAAAATTAAATATTACGTGTATCACACGGTTTAAAAACGGTGAAGGCCAAACCGCATTGGGCCAGCGTGGTGGACCAGCGTGGTGGACTATTGGCCTAACCCCTCTCATTCTAAGAGAAGACTTGAGCTCAGCAGTGCGCCGAATATGGGTTGAATGATGATGATGATAGGAATTACTCGTAATACTTAGCAAAAACAAAAGATCTGGGCTCAATTCAAATAGCATGCATATTGACTATTTAGCTTGTGTGTGCGTGTGTTTTTGTCATTGCTCGTTAGTGATGGAGTTGTACAGTGTACTGTACACATATGTACAATGGTTAACACGAATGACGGTTATAGGTCCTTCGTACCGCCAGTGCGTGATGAGGAGAGCGAGACACAGAGGAAGGTGCACGCAAAGCGTGTTAGAGAGACGCGGCGCTCCACACAGGGCGTGACACTCGACGAGCTAAAGTCAGCCGAGCAACTGGTGAAGAAGAAAGCTGGTAATGGAACTACTGAAGCTTCGTCGCCGACCAAGGCGAATGTTAATTCCATCGCTGATTCAGTGAGTACTGTTTTGTGGCGTTCTTACACCCATATAGAGCCAGTTACTATGATGATGAGAACAGTTTTTTTCTCTACAAGTTAGCCCTTGACTACAATCTCACCTGATGGTAAGCGATGATGCAATCTATGATGGAAGCAGGCTAACTTGTTAGGAGTACGATGAAATCCACACTCCTTTCGGTTTATACACGACGTCGTACCGGAACGCTAAATCACTTGGCAGTACGTCTTTGTCGGTAGGGTGGTAGCTAGCCACGGCTGAAGCCTCCCACCAGCCAGACCTGGACCAATTAAGAAAACCTCAATCGGCCCAGCCGGGGATCGAACCCAGGACCTCCGTCTTGTAAATCCACCGCGCACACCACTGTGCCACGGAGGCCGTCAAATGTCCAGATCATCATAGTAAATAATTTTCGTATATAAATAATAACGCTAACGTTTTTTAAGATAGTTCATATTTAATATAACTTACGATCAAGTGTTGCTTTTTATCTGTAAATAATATATTGTATATATACCTATATACCACGTTGATTCTGTGATGACAGAATAGATTCCGTTTGGATTTTATCATTTACTGAATAAATTTGCACTTTCACTAATCAAATGTCGTTAAATAATATCATTTAGTGCAAAAAACTAAAAAGAATCCTTTGATTTGTGTAAAGTTGCATATATGACACTTGTATATAGATTGTTTTTGTCGAGTATTTTTTTCCATGTGGTTAACTTTACCTACCAACATTTAGAATAGTATTAATGAGTTATATCCCCCACATGTTTTTCATTTAACAGATTATTTAATATTTTAAATAGTAACATTTCATAAAAGTTGTAATAATTTTTACATGAAACCATAATTTACTTATTAATAAATGTACGATAAAATTACTCGGTAAAGCGCATATTGTCATACTTTATAAACTGTATTCAATACTAGCAGTCAACTGCGACATCGTTTCCATGTAATTCAACCCAAAAACAATGAAAATGAAACGTATGCAAAGTTTCAAGTAGCACAAGAACCAAGTGACATATGAGAGAGCACCAAATTATTTCTATCATTTTAATGTATTGTCATCAACAACAAAGTTAAAGTTCTATAGCTTCCAACATTTGTACCACCCGCATAGTAACAGTGCAAATTAAAAATGACGGGAAATTTATTGGTAAGCACTGCAATCTTCTGGAAATTTATTTAAATGAAGTGGCAGTTTCGTAACCTTGGCCACCCAAGGCCCCAAGTAGAACATACCACCTGCCGCTTTCTCAGCATCTATCATATTATACCTATTATATAAAACTTTTACTTTTTTCCAACTCAAATCCTATTCAGACTTGGTTAACTAAAATATAACTTTTATTGCATTATTATTGTGTTATTTAGAGAGGTTGTTATCATCAGTCAATTATTTGTAACGATTGGCCGGCCTCAACCTCTGGCCGCCCTAGGCCCGGGCCTTAGGACATATCCGCCACTGTTTATATGCGTATCGTAGGCCCGCAGTGCCCTGAGCGGCAAGGACGTCGCCGTCACGTTAGCGCTGGCGTGTGCGACCGCTACCGCCACCGCGACCATTGCCGCCAACAGCGAGAGGCGCCCCTCTTGGCGGCTGCGACTCGACCCCACTAATAAGGTCCTCAGGAAGCGTACACACTCCACGTACTGTGAGCCGACTGTGAGCCAGCTTGCGCGTCTAACCCTATCAATGATCTATTTATAATATAAAGCTTATCTTCCACATCACTTTTCTCTTCCGTCGGAGTTTATAATCACTGCAGCGGACGTTGATTAGATACTCTTTGTAGTCGTCTTTCTCTACGGCTAACTCGTCAGTCAGCTGACTTTACGTAAGGTGCGGACGCTTTCTAGTCCCAAATTACACTTTTATGCGAATTCCAATTGTTTTGTCATAAAAATACAAAATGAATGGCATCGGTAATTGTATTATACGAAAAATTATATTTCATGTAGGTACATAAGGTTTAAATCTTAACATTCTAAAAATCAACCAATTCATAAATACACAATATAGTTAGTCGAGAATAGAGATCTATAAATAAATCATTTATTAAACTTAGCAATAGTATTTAAAGTATTGATTTAATATTCGTAAAACGAATTAAGAAAATCCACTTCAATTGCATTATCCTATGAAACCCTTGTTTTTGATGATGATGGTTTTTAATTTCATTGAAATTATGTGTAAAATTTTGCATAATATACAAATTAGGATTATAAAACAGTTGGTATTCGTGTAACAGTGACATGGGCTCTAAACCTTGGGCACACACGCATGGTGTGAAATATAATTCAAAATTTATGTTTTCCGTGCGGCTATTTTGTATCATTGATTTAATACGTTTCGATTTACACAGTTTATATGATATGAAGTTTGTTTACATGGGCCATATTTGTATCTTAATTCGTGTAAATTAATTATCTGTATGTAAATTATTTTAACCTGGCGCTACAATTCATAAACATTTTGCAAATCGAAATCTTTGTTGCGCTAGAATATGTTGATGTGCCAGGCAAAAATAATAATTAGATATGAGGTATATCTAATTATATGTATTTTAAGAAATTTAAGAAAAAAAATCTCACCGAGACTTAAGGACGTTTACGTGACGCGAAATGGTTTACACACTTTACGTCAATCGAAACGTATTTCATCGCGCAAGCTAAATTGTATCGCGTGTAATTGTTTTGGCCATAATGTTGTTCTAGATTGTCGCATTTCTAAGTGTTTCAAACACCTAGCATGAGATGTCATGTTAGGCCACGCCTTTCTCTGTTTGCAGTGCTCCTTTTCTGTCTTTGCCATTTTGGTTTTTAAAATTTAACACAAGTTTGAATTTAAAGAACAACTATAAATGACATTATCAAAATATTTACAGATAGGTCTGATGATGAACCAGGAATCTCCAGGCATTACGTTTAAGAGTTTTTGTTTTTTCACTTAATATTATGTGTACATATTCTTTTATACTGTTATCAACATATTATAGCATTCAAATAAAAGAATATCACATAATTATAAGAATCTTATGTGAATAAAGTATACCGCAGGTAAGTTACGGGGAAGTTTATAATTAAAGACATTCGAATGGACTTACGAGTTTTTCGAAGATTTAATCACTACGGCTAACTCGTCAGTCAGCTGACTTTACGTAAGGTGCGGACGCTTTCTAGTCCCAAATTACACTTTTATGCGAATTCCAATTGTTTTGTCATAAAAATACAAAATGAATGGCATCGGTAATTGTATTATACGAAAAATTATATTTCATGTAGGTACATAAGGTTTAAATCTTAACATTCTAAAAATCAACCAATTCATAAATACACAATATAGTTAGTCGAGAATAGAGATCTATAAATAAATCATTTATTAAACTTAGCAATAGTATTTAAAGTATTGATTTAATATTCGTAAAACGAATTAAGAAAATCCACTTCAATTGCATTATCCTATGAAACCCTTGTTTTTGATGATGATGGTTTTTAATTTCATTGAAATTATGTGTAAAATTTTGCATAATATACAAATTAGGATTATAAAACAGTTGGTATTCGTGTAACAGTGACATGGGCTCTAAACCTTGGGCACACACGCATGGTGTGAAATATAATTCAAAATTTATGTTTTCCGTGCGGCTATTTTGTATCATTGATTTAATACGTTTCGATTTACACAGTTTATATGATATGAAGTTTGTTTACATGGGCCATATTTGTATCTTAATTCGTGTAAATTAATTATCTGTATGTAAATTATTTTAACCTGGCGCTACAATTCATAAACATTTTGCAAATCGAAATCTTTGTTGCGCTAGAATATGTTGATGTGCCAGGCAAAAATAATAATTAGATATGAGGTATATCTAATTATATGTATTTTAAGAAATTTAAGAAAAAAAATCTCACCGAGACTTAGGGACGTTTACGTGACGCGAAATGGTTTACACACTTTACGTCAATCGAAACGTATTTCATCGCGCAAGCTAAATTGTATCGCGTGTAATTGTTTTGGCCATAATGTTGTTCTAGATTGTCGCATTTCTAAGTGTTTCAAACACCTAGCATGAGATGTCATGTTAGGCCACGCCTTTCTCTGTTTGCAGTGCTCCTTTTCTGTCTTTGCCATTTTGGTTTTTAAAATTTAACACAAGTTTGAATTTAAAGAACAACTATAAATGACATTATCAAAATATTTACAGATAGGTCTGATGATGAACCAGGAATCTCCAGGCATTACGTTTAAGAGTTTTTGTTTTTTCACTTAATATTATGTGTACATATTCTTTTATACTGTTATCAACATATTATAGCATTCAAATAAAAGAATATCACATAATTATAAGAATCTTATGTGAATAAAGTATACCGCAGGTAAGTTACGGGGAAGTTTATAATTAAAGACATTCGAATGGACTTACGAGTTTTTCGAAGATTTAATCACTACGGCTAACTCGTCAGTCAGCTGACTTTACGTAAGGTGCGGACGCTTTCTAGTCCCAAATTACACTTTTATGCGAATTCCAATTGTTTTGTCATAAAAATACAAAATGAATGGCATCGGTAATTGTATTATACGAAAAATTATATTTCATGTAGGTACATAAGGTTTAAATCTTAACATTCTAAAAATCAACCAATTCATAAATACACAATATAGTTAGTCGAGAATAGAGATCTATAAATAAATCATTTATTAAACTTAGCAATAGTATTTAAAGTATTGATTTAATATTCGTAAAACGAATTAAGAAAATCCACTTCAATTGCATTATCCTATGAAACCCTTGTTTTTGATGATGATGGTTTTTAATTTCATTGAAATTATGTGTAAAATTTTGCATAATATACAAATTAGGATTATAAAACAGTTGGTATTCGTGTAACAGTGACATGGGCTCTAAACCTTGGGCACACACGCATGGTGTGAAATATAATTCAAAATTTATGTTTTCCGTGCGGCTATTTTGTATCATTGATTTAATACGTTTCGATTTACACAGTTTATATGATATGAAGTTTGTTTACATGGGCCATATTTGTATCTTAATTCGTGTAAATTAATTATCTGTATGTAAATTATTTTAACCTGGCGCTACAATTCATAAACATTTTGCAAATCGAAATCTTTGTTGCGCTAGAATATGTTGATGTGCCAGGCAAAAATAATAATTAGATATGAGGTATATCTAATTATATGTATTTTAAGAAATTTAAGAAAAAAAATCTCACCGAGACTTAGGGACGTTTACGTGACGCGAAATGGTTTACACACTTTACGTCAATCGAAACGTATTTCATCGCGCAAGCTAAATTGTATCGCGTGTAATTGTTTTGGCCATAATGTTGTTCTAGATTGTCGCATTTCTAAGTGTTTCAAACACCTAGCATGAGATGTCATGTTAGGCCACGCCTTTCTCTGTTTGCAGTGCTCCTTTTCTGTCTTTGCCATTTTGGTTTTTAAAATTTAACACAAGTTTGAATTTAAAGAACAACTATAAATGACATTATCAAAATATTTACAGATAGGTCTGATGATGAACCAGGAATCTCCAGGCATTACGTTTAAGAGTTTTTGTTTTTTCACTTAATATTATGTGTACATATTCTTTTCTTGGTACTTAATAGTGAAAATATATCGGGACATTCTAAAAAACCAATTTGGTAATAATTATACAACTCTACTTCTTAATGTAATTGTGTTATATGCTATATCTCTACCTAATTAAAAAAAACTACCGTGATTCATTAACTTTATCGTATTTGTTTGTAATAAAATTATATGTTTCAAATGTTCTGTACTACAATTATTATCAGTGTTGCATGCTCTATGTTTAGTAAGTGTGTAGATTTTTGTGCTTCACTCGTGTCTATGGTGTGTAAAATAACATAACTCTACAGCTATGGTTCGATTAGTACATCTTTGTCAATATTAAAAAACAAGATGAAATACTGTTATCAACATATTATAGCATTCAAATAAAAGAATATCACATAATTATAAGAATCTTATGTGAATAAAGTATACCGCAGGTAAGTTACGGGGAAGTTTATAATTAAAGACATTCGAATGGACTTACGAGTTTTTCGAAGATTTAATCAGATTTCAATAAAACATTTTCAAATACATATTTGGAAATGTTTCGTTTTTGTTTGTTATTGTAAGCTACTTATCTTTTAATGCCAGACGGACCAGCTTCTGTGCGTTTTGTTGCTACAATCAAGCGACTACTGATCTTGCAATTGTTTAACAAACTGCTACTTTAAATCCGATTGTTATTCATTGCAATATTTGCAGTGTAAGTCTGTAGTCTCTTTTATTTAGTACACAGTTGGATTAAACGTAATTTTCCATTTTTTTAAATTTCAACATCAACTCTAGTCATGTTACATGCCGGTTTTCTTTTTATTCAAACGAATGATATTCGTTATCGATTGGTCACACCAACCTGCCAATATGTCATTGGCAGGTTGGTGTGACCTTGCGTTTTTTAGTTTTCGAAGCGTTCGTAAAAAGAATTTCGATGTGTAACATAGTTTGCATAGCTGGACCATTGTCGTAATCATAGCATACTATCAAAGGGAAATGAATATAAAATATTACTTATATTTGAAACACATGACTGATATTCTTTAAATTACTTCTGTGACTTTGGCACTTTGTTTGGGGCATTATTATGCTACGATTGCCGCCGCTTCAGTCTACTGTAAAAGAACTTCGTTCTAACACAAGTGTGAAACTTTGCGAGTATGTTGTATGTGTAAGTAATGTTGATGGAACAGTTCGAGTTGGAAGACGCGGAGCAGTCATCGCCGCGTACCACGGCGCCGCCCGCCGCTGAGGCGACGGTTCTGCTGCGCCGCCCGCCCTCCGCCTCTACCGCCAACACCACTGCCGCCGCCCCTGCCATTACTAACACGCACGTCACTTCGTTGCCGAATGACGAGATCCGTCCTAGTACGTATATTTTGATGTTTTCGATTCCGCTGCATTTGTCGACATTTGTCATTCTTTCGTCTCGAGATATGTTGAAGTCTGCATATACAGGGTCGTCGTTATCAACCCATATTCGGCTCACTGCTGAGCTCGAGTCTCCTCTAAGAATGAGAGGGGTTAGACCAATAGTCCGCCACGCTGGCCTAATGCGGATTGGCAGACATCACATACGCATAGAATTAAGAAAATTCTCAGGTATGCAGGTTTCCTCACGCGAGACACGTGGTATTTAATTTCTTTAAATGCACACAACTGAAAAGTTGGAGGTGCATGCCCCGGACCAGATTCGAACCCACAGTCTCCAGAATCGGAGGCAGAGGTCATATCCACATGGCTATCACGGCTCTTTTACTACGGTTACGGTTTTCACTATGGACGACCACAATTGATGGTAAACTTTATTATTAATATATGCATAAAAAAATTCATGTGATTGAAAAGTATTCAATAAACGTTCACTCATAAATTTCAACCTTGACCACACAACATTGATTGTTTGTGGCACATCTTTTGAATGTTCATTATGGTCTTTGGCACGTCCTTACATTGACTGTGATTGATTGACAATTTCAAATAGATAGAATTTCACATGTCGATATGTGCCTCCATACCGTGGTGCCGGTTTTGAAGCGCTTATCAAATACCTAGTACCATGTGACTCATCTGTTCAGGTGAAGAGGAAAAGGAACGCGAAAGCAGTGCAGAGAGCAAATCCTCGTCCTCGCCGTCGAGTACGCAAGCGGCGCTCAACGTCATCCAGCGCAGACGACGGCCGAAACGACGTTCCACCGGAGTCGGTCACGTCGATATGGACGTGAGTTTGATCTTATAGCTACCACTACTTCACTACCTTAGACCAATTATTGTATAGGACCTGCCTCGCTAGACGTTACTTTTCTGTCAAAGTATATGATCAACGATCTAATGAGATTATAAAAAAACAGCATCTATAGTATCGAGTTTTCATAGTTGTAATCTTGTTCGTAAGTAAAAATCTCTGTAAAAATATTTTTTGTAGTTTTTGTGAATTGTGTAAAAAAGGGGCAAAATCTTCTAGTTTATTATAAACTAGCGGACGCCCGCGACTTCGTCCGCGTAAATTTCGATGTCAACTTTACTACTACCCCTACCCTACCACTACCCCAAACCTACCCTACCCAACCCCTACATCTACAATACTCCCATCCTAACCCTACCCCCATCCTACCCCTCCCCTTCCCATACCCTATCCCTTTCCTACCCCTATCTCACCCGTACCCCTATCTCACGCCTATCCTACCCCTACCCTACCACTACCCTACCTCTACCCCACCCTACCACTACCCTAAACCCGGCCCTAAACCTACCCTACCCCTACACTACCCCTACGCTTCCCTACCCGTACCCTACCCTACCCTGTAACTTCTCTATCTTACTCCTACCCTTAGCAAAATCGGTCCAGGCCTTCGAGAGTGGTGGTATGACCAAGAGAAATAGAGACTTCTATGCTAATAATATAAAGAGGTAAAGTTCATGTGGTTGTAGGAGGTAATCTCTGGATCTACTGGACCGATTTGGAAAATTGTTTTACCAATAGAAAGCTACGTTATTTGTGAGTGTCATAGGCTATGTTTGATCCCCATATTCACACGGGAACGGGAACTACGTAAATGAAAGTGCGGGGCGTCATATAGCGGAATTTCTGCGTCTTTTAGCAATTTTGTATTACCTCCGAAACTATTTAAGTAATTAACATACTGTAAAGGGCAAATCTTATCGACATAATATCCTTGTGATTATTAAATAATTTATTTTAATAAGGATTAAAGTTTAGTTGTATAAATAATGACGTAAACCTAAGTATATAAAATTAATAATTTTTAAAACACAAAAGGTACTATATCTGCTAATATATAGAAGATAGATATATGGTGTCGCGGACTTTTTTGTAGAACTTTTAAAGACACATAAAGTCTCCATACATTAATTTCAATTTTACACAATAGTTAACGCAGCGCATGCGAATAAGTCTGTTTAAGAGGATTTTCAGTCCGACCTGTGTGACAAAAACTGTGATAACTCGGCTAATATATATGATACCAATATAAAATATAGCCTATAGCACTCCCCGATAATGTAGCATTCTACTGGTGAAAGAATTTTTAAAATCGGACCAGTAGTTCCGAAGATTACCCCATTTGAAAAATGTGACAAACTTACAAACTTACAAACTTTACCTCTTTATAATATTAGTATAGATACCAAAACTAAGCTTGCTTTCCTCAGAAACTGACAGACAAAGTTTTGTTCGTGAATTTGGGTGCAATCCTTCTATAATTGGTCTGAGACCACTACACATGGCCCATCAAATGATAGTATTGTTCTACTAGCATGAAAAAAAATATCATTTTTATATATTAAATATCACGTTTTTTGAGACGTAATTACATAAAATTTTAGTTTATAAATATTTGTTTGATAATACGAGCCAAAAGGCTGTCGGCCATGATGGTCTATATTTAAATTGTTTCATGACGTTATGTTAACCAGTCCTTTACCAAATGGAGCGTTTGACAAAAATATTAGTTCCAAGATAATTTTGCTTGTAGCCAAAATCGGAACTAATCCAAAGTACCGCCATCTAGTCGTCTATCTCTATCTATCTCTTGGCGGGTAAAAGATATCACAAACCCTGGAAACATAATAGCCCCGCCAGTCGCGCGCAGACTTTTGGAAGCGTTTTTGACGTTTGGAAAATTTCAAACATTCATGATATCGATATATTTCGTACCGTAATTCCATGTACTATAAGAAATTAACATTGTTAAATTTGATTCAAGTCAACTACCCTATTGTAATGTATGAATTGAAAGGACGCGTTGTTGTAAAAACGTTGTTTGCTACAAGTTCATACACTTCATCTGATCGCCACCGCGGATGATCGGAACGTCGCGGTTTGGTCGTAGCCTAAAACGTATATATAGAATGCAAGTGACTTCGCATTAATTTGAACGTAAATGGCAAAATCTTGCCAAAGTTTGTCCTTATTATAGCGCCAGTCCTGGTTAATATCTCTTACAAATAGAAATGTTTATGCGTCTTTAGCTCTACGGGTAACGCGTTTGACGCAAATGGAATCTACAATTATGTTTCCATATAAAAGTGTATATTTTTATGATAATTTTATGGTGTCGTCGCGCGACTTCGCGTGATCTGGCAAACAACGTATTAAGAGAAATCCCACCTTGAATTGTTTTGTAGTATCTTAAAGGGATTATTTAAATATATATTTATACCTAATTAACTTTATGAATTACCTACTTTATCTATTGGTGAAAACTGCATGAAAATCCGTTCGCAGCAAACGCAAAGTAGGACTGTTTTATGATAATATATCTTTTTGGCCTATCGTAATAAATAAACGAAAAATGCGACATTTGCTGAATATTCCCACAAATTCCGATTCTTGGCACCTTACAAGGGTCTGTCATGATTTCAAGTTTCCTTACGTAGTTTTGAGAAAATAACCGTGACTCATCGCCTGAGTAACGCATTTAACGGTTATATTTAGATTTATATTAGCGATAGTGTGGTCAGGCTACAGTGTATGTTTTTTTTTTGCTTTTAGGATATCGTTAATGACCGCGGTGGAGGCGGCGAAGGCGACGGGGACTCAGAAAATGTTCAAGTAAGTTCTTTTTCGTCACACAAGTCGAATATATTTTTAGGTCCTTACATATGAAATTGACGACATCAAGCGAGTCGCGGGGATTCGCTGGATGCAGGTGGCTCAATATCGTGATGTTTGGAAGTCCCTACAAAAGGCCTATGTCCTGCAGTGGACTGCAGTCCATCGGCTGATATGATGATGATATGAAATTGACGTTTTGTAAGGGAGAAACATAAAGTCGATTTTTCAGCAGTCGACGCTCGTTTGTCGGTTTACTGCACTTAATTCATGAGCGCACCTTTCAAGCTTTTTCACCTTCTCTATTTAGCTTCAAGTGTATTAAAACAGCTTTGTCACTAACACCGCAGTCTGCAGCTAGCTTGGACGTGGTTTGCGATGGATCTGCTTCCATTTTAATTTTTCATTATCAACTTTCGTCTCCGGCCGTCCACGAGGCTTGTACTGTAGGTTTGAAACGTTAGACATACTTACACTGTGTTTCTTTTGCAACACCACCGACATACATATCTTTAATCCTTCGAACCGTTTCTGCAACACTGGTGCCACGATGGAACTCGTACTCGTATATAACGCGATGTTTCATTTGTAAACTGAGTGACAGAAAAACAAAGAAAAAGCCAAACGAAACAAAAACAAATGAATATAGGTTTTAAATTGAAATTCTTAATCGAAGAGGGATACCCGTATTTGAGATCAAAGTGGCCAGTACAACAAAATGCCAATTTCATATGTAAGGACCTAATTGTAAGAAAATCATTTGTACGAACGGATAGATGTTTAAATTTGATACAGTTAATATTTATATGGAGAAATGCTTATAGCCATTTTTATATAAAATGCACAATGCACTTTTACAAAGCGGAGAGAGAGAATGCATCAACAGGTATTCAGGTGCTAGTTGTACCTTCAGCTTATTTTTAATGCACTGCCAAGCCTGCTTCTTTAAAGGAGAGTATTTTGAGCTTAGATTATACCACGCAGCTTCGTTACGGATAGGCGGGCTTAAGCGATACGTAACGATTACTATAAGATGCTTACAGCAATTACCGGGAACGACTTGTAAAAGGACCCGGGCATGTATCATCAAACATACGCCCTTGTGATCATAATCCACACAATTCTACTACCAGACCAACGAGGCTAATTAAAAGCAATTAAATAAGTAAGTATTTTATAATATTGCGAGAGAACAAAATATTGTCACTAGCGGTGTTTTCTTTGATTTGTGTGTACCTTACCTCTTCCCTACTTCTACCCTAAAATACCCTACCTTATTATCCTACCTCTAACTCTACCTACCTCTGTCTCTACCCTTTTCCGTATTTTCTCACCGTTTAATTCTTCCCTAAACTAAGGCAATTGATTTGTATAGATAATAGAGATAATATAGATACATAAAATGATAACAATTTTCCTTTCTAACATCAGAAATAAAACTTTGCACAGTCGGAATGAGTAATCGATTTCAACGATGATCTCTGGCAAGTGTTCCATATGAAAGCAGAAGTGTTATCAAAATAAAACGCTCTCGTAAATTCAAAGACTCCATTTGTCAGTCACTCGAGTGTCTTGTGAATGCAGACGTAAATATCCACCACTGACATTAATATATACTTTATTGTTGTCAGTGGGGAAAAAGGGTTCAAACACCTTTGGTCTCATGTTTCATGTACCACTTTTTTGATATTGTTGGTTACTGTACAATAAACAGACACATCAAAAACGTAGTTAACCTATATGATTATATTTATGTATGTTGATCTGCCTCGTTGGTCGTATTGGTTAGCCTGTGGCTTCGGATCACGATCGGATCAAATCGATCGAATTACGATCGATCGCATTTATGAAATATATAATATAAATTATTAATATGAATAGAAAATCAATTATTTTTCATCACCGTAATTACGAGTAGATGTAATAAGGTCTTACAATTTTAAGTAGATATAAGGCGGCTTGTAAACGCATTGTTGAATAACTTTAAAAAGATGCTTTAAATTATCAATAATATTTCACATAAATACAAACTGCGTGTAATGTTTTCATACGCGTATAAAGACGTAAAGACGAAACATTGACTAAAAATATTCAGCAAAACATAAAACGATTTTTTGTTTGCGCAATCTTCAATGTAGGATTGAACTTTACGGTCAATAATATTGCATAATTCGTAATATTGTGCAATATGACTGACCGTCTAGCGGCCGCCTAATACGCCCCATTGACGTAAGCAAACAAAAGAAGTAGTGTATTTTAGGCCGACGCCGCAGAACCACGGAAGGTGTGGTCAGCCATTAATGTTGATTTACTATTTCTATCCGTAAGTTCATATAACAGTCGAGACTAGTTTCTGTTCCTAACTTTGGATGTATTTTTTAATATAACTATCTAAATTATATTGTAGTGAACTAGAAATTGATGATGCGTCAGTCCAGTAGAATTGACGCATCCTAATGGTCTCATTTCGTTTGAAAAAGACATAAATACGAGTCTTTCTATTTCCGGAAGACGGTTTGACGGTTTGTTAGATGTAACACGTGCTACAGACGTGCAGTTTTAACTGTACAGATTATTGTAATGATTTTAATTGTAATTTCGATTAGATAAAACTGTACAGTTCAGTCTGCGTAGTTAAAACTGAAGCTCGGTTAAGTTGTACTTACACATTACATACAAAACATTATTTACTATTACATTTTTGAATTTAAATTTGAATTGAATTTGTTTCACTATATTCACGGTCTAAGTAACATATAACTGATGAAAGTTGGTTGGTAATCAAGTAAATAAATATTTATTAAAAATGAGCAAGTCTCTATCAAGCAGTTGCTGGAAGCGACGTCAGAGTCTATTTATATATTACACGCTGCGTTAGTATCGTTTACATTATTCCTTGACCGATGTGTCAACCACGATCTCGTATCATCTGTTTACAAATAACATATTACACTTTTGTTGCAATTAAACGCGTTTACTTTATACGTGCCATTAGAGTACGATTATAAAGCCTATAACACTCGCAAATAACGTGGTCAATCAATCGGTTCAGTAGATCCAGAGACTACCCCTTGCAACGCCACAGACATTACCTATTTATAATATTAGTACAGATTAGAAAATTACAATACGGTCGAATCTTTCGATACAACGATAATAGAATTATATCTTGTAGAATAATTTTGTACGTACAGCTATCGGTATAACGTCTTTTGGTAGAGTTACTTCGTCTATATTTTATCTTGTAGAATAAATTTGTACGTACAGCTATCGGTCTAACGTCTTTTGGTAGAGTTACTTCGTCTATATTTTTGGTATAATATAGACGAAGTTATAATAAAAAATATAAAATAGTTTCGCCAACTTGTATACTTATACCTACTTTATTGTACGTAAACAAACTAATAGAATTGTATGTAAGATCTAAGAAGAAAGTATTCGTCGCTCCTAAAAAAATATTATACCGAGATTTTTTGAAAATTCTCATCATCCTTAGTCATTAAATTGTGAGCTGTCAACATTTATATCATAATGTTGTATATAAGAATTGGTGATATAGGTCAGGTCAGTGCACTTTACAATAACTGTTGCAACTCGTTTTTAGAGTGTTTACAAAACCAATTCATCCGTATTTCAACAGCTTCCGCAACCAAACATACAGACTTATTTTATTTGATATTAATTTACATACATTTAATGTAAATATATTTATATATATATATAAATTCCGGTGTTAATTTATAGTTATGCATTAGTAGCTGTGATCGCTTAATCGATATACTAAGGATTGTGAACGAAAATAACGTCTTTTGTAACATCGTTTCTCACAACTATTTCTGTGGATTTCGAATGCGTCGTTGAAAATTCCAGTCAGCTACTAAGGTTAGTATTTGGGTCAACAGAATTCTGAACTAGAGCCGCGTAAACTTGAAAATAGATTTTATATTTAGCTTACAGATAATAAGGTGGAATTAAAAATCATCCATCCGAATAGATTATGTTTAACAGATACAAAAAAGACTTTTGGTATTTTACAGTTGGGCCATGTTATTATATTAATTAATAATGACAACATCCGGGTTCCTTGCATACTCTTGCAACTCACTAGCGGACCCGGTCAAGCTTCGCTTTGACTTATATGTGCTACCTACCTACCCTACCCCTATCCTACCCCTACTTCTAGAATATTATACATTTGTATGGGAAATAGAAATAGGGTTGTTTTCATGGTTTTCCCGGCAATTATTCTGATTTTTCTCAAAAATGCTTTTAAACCTTCCCTATACCTCAACAAACATTTCAAGTCCAAGATAAGATAAATCCGTTCAGCCGTTCCCCAGTTTTAGCGAGACTAATGAACAGCAATTCATTTTTATATATACAAATTTGTAGCTTTGTTATTTTATTATTGCAAGTTTCTTGCGGACGTCTGTTAATAATAATTTATTTGTGTTGCGTGTAATGTATGTTGTTTGTCTGTTGAGACGCGGGAGCTTATTTATAGTGCGGGCTTACCTGCCGTAGCTGGGCGGATACACGCATATAAACGGCGAAATATGACCTTCGATTCCTGAAGCTGGTATTGAAGGGAACTAATACCAATTGACTGGCTATCGTGTTAATAATAGAAAAACATGTAATGTTTATTTGTGACGCTGTCCTTGAGTTGCATTCAGGACGTGAGTTCGCGCTTCCCATCTTACGACAGCGGTTCTGTTATATTTACAGGTGATGATTTCCTCACGTGCTCTCTCGAGTGTTGTCTACTCGTGTGATCACTTTCTTGCGTCACTGGTGTCTCGCTCACACGAATCTGTGAACCAGTGTTCAGTGTGGGAGTTAACAA
Source organism: Bicyclus anynana (assembly GCF_947172395.1). Lineage (NCBI taxonomy): Eukaryota > Metazoa > Arthropoda > Insecta > Lepidoptera > Nymphalidae > Bicyclus > Bicyclus anynana. Next base: position 12,263,010 of record NC_069110.1, on the reverse strand, counting down.
TATCTCCACAGTCCACACTGTGTAGATTTATAAGTCGCGGAAAACAGTCAGTGTGTTTTGAAACCGCAGATCGTACGCTCGCATGTTTTTCGTAAATAAGCGAGCGATAGTGATGTGATCGGAGATGAGTCGGAAACAAGATAGATATTCTTCGCGGCCACGCAGTCTTACCACACATTACGGCTCTTCGCCGAGCATGTTGGGTTCGATGCTCGGCGGTCAATATAGCAGCCCATATTCAAATAGTTATTCAAATGTTTATAGTCCGGGTACATATCGAAATTATAATCCATATACCGTTGGCTTAGGTAGGCCGTCGAATATGGGTATATACGGTGGTACCAGTTCGGGTTACGGTGGTGTGTACTTGAGTGGACCTACTATCGGTTCTCTGAATTTGATGACGCCTGTGTTAAAAAAGATAGATAAAAAGTTGGTGGCAAGTCAAAAGAACTTTAAACCTAAGCCAGTGCCACTGCCGGTCAAAGCGCCGCCTGACACATCGCCTGAAGCGGAGGCTGAGGACCCACCCGTGAGACCTCAGAGAAAATCGCGATCGACGAAAAGAAATGGTGATCTCAACAAAGAGCGATCGCGTTCCCTTACTGATCTCGATTCGGTGGCCTCATTCAACTCACGTTCACTGAGTCTCACTTCTCTGGCTTCAGATGGATATTGTGTATGTTATCTTTTTTAATTAAAATAAAATATTCCTAATTTAAAGTGATATTTTAATATAAGAACTTATTAAACTTACGCTCTAATGATGCTATTTTGCTTTAATCTATCTTTTACATATTCTAGGAAACAATACCACGCCGTTCGCATATTATATACTAAAACATTTCCAGATCTGAGATAATAATAAAAACAACCTATGCTAATTCTGCGTTTTTTTTCCGTAATGTAAACAGAATTTTAGGTAATTGTTAAGTAGATATAGTTTAAAATGCTGGTAAACGGTTATCCTAAGAAATCTACGATAGAAAGAATGTTTCTTGTCAAACAGTAATTATAAAAAAATGCATACGTCAGAAGAATTTTATTCGTTTCAGTACATGCGGAAGAAGATACTAAACCTCCATGTTGTTTTCACTCTTTCGCTATAAAATTTCATGAAATTAAATAACATACAATTATTTTTTTTATTTTACATACATTTGAAATAAACTTGCCTGCATTTTGCAATTTAATATAATTTGAATGATACTAATTATGCTGGACGGTTTACAGAATATATTAGAAGATATCAGCAGATATCTCAAGAGATATAAGCGCAAACGTTCTTTTTTAATCGCGACGGTACGTACGTAGTACGGAGAGGGTAGTTTATGTGATTGGGGTGAGAGGATGTTTCAAACCAATGTCGTGTCTTATTTTAAGTACTTGTCCGACTTTGATGTGGTTTCAGTGATAGGTTCAGGTTAATTGTTGCATGTTCTTAGATAGATGTTACGGTGACAACTTACCAGGAGACGCTGCAGAAAAAAAATGTTTGGGAAAAACCAAATGTACTCGTCCGGTTTTGATTTGGGTTTTAATGATGGGTGTTGGTGGAATTGGTGCATGTTCTTAGATAAGGGATACAGGGACTACTAACCCGGGGGAGATGCAGAAGATAAATACCTATATGCGTTTAAAGTGACTATGTTTATGGAAACCATCGAATCAAAGGCTTTCTCATAGTCCATAAACGCTAAGCACAAAGTGGCTGGTTATATTCTTTGGTCTTTTGTATAACCTGCCGTAGCGTATGGTTGTGGTCTAGGGTACTACAGCATTTTCGGAAACTGGCTTGTTTGGGAAGCTAGAAGTCGTCAAGTCTACGAGCGAGGCGATTCGTGATGACTATCGAGAACAACTTGGGAGTTATGACTCCACAACGAGACTGATTAGATTCGATTCGATATAACCTGTGCTGTGCTAAGGTCTTTACAGAGATGCCGAAATCGACTATTAGTACCTTTTTTGAAGTGTTTGTATGAAAACGCTACTCTGTCTGTCCGAATCCTGTATACGGACTAACACAGTCGACATGGACTCACATAGTCGACCTCCGACTACGTGTACCGAGGTCATCAAGGTCGATGGGATTCGCTGGATGCTGCCGTGTGGAGACCGTTTGAAGATGCAAGAGGCATATGTCCAGCAGTGGACGTCCATTTGCTGTTAATAATGATGATGATGAATGTTACTATTTATTTTCAAAACCACTAGTCCAATTTTGATGCGATTTAGTGATAAGATGGGTTATGTTTTGATGTGTGCATGTTATTAGACAGGTGTTACGGTAACAACTCACCAGGGAGCGCAGCAATAAATATAGTTAGCACAATACCACAACTACTACTTAGGTTTTGATTTGGATTTCAGTAATATGTTTTTATTACTGTACTAGCAGACGATGCACCGCGGCTTGACCTACGTAGTTCCTGTTCCCGTGGGAATACAGGGATAAAAAATATCATATGACACTCACGAATAATGGGGCCTACTGTTGGTAAAAGAATGCATCATCTCTTACTGTCAAGCATGATCGCACCCAAGCGCTCGCCTATACAGGGTGTCCCGTAAATTGTCAGCTATCTGTAGAGCATGTTGTATCGTGAGTATTTACGGGACACCCTGTAAATGTAAAAAAGGAGTTTTATGTACTAATATGGTCTCTATTTCCAAGTATGGTCAACAAGTGTGTCTTACATTACAGTCTGGCACCGAGCGTACAGAGGATGGCGAGGAGAAGGATTATAAAGCTCTTTATGAGGCGTCACAAAGCGAGGTCCGGCGCTTACGATCGTTGCTGACGACGTCCGAGCAACAGTTGCGCAACGCTCGCGCCACAATCGCCAGACTGTCGCAAGTGGTATGAATCGACTCTATATTTAATGCATGTTTTGTTTCAAATGAATTTTGTGTTTATAATGTGTTTTGTATATTCTGATGGTGAAAAAAATGCTGAGTTTGGCGAATATACGTATATAGCTTAAAATGTTAATTTACGACATTCAGGTTATGGGTGTTTATACATTATATACGTACTAGCGGTCGCCCGCGACTTCGTCCGGGTGGAAATCAATGTAAACTTTCAACACACTATTTCATCCAATTCTATTCTTATTTTAGGGTCAAAAAGTACTCCATGTTTTGCTCCAAGGTCCTATTTACCATTATACCAAAATTTATCTTGATCGGTTCAGCGGTTTAGCCGTGAAAAGGTAACAGAAAGACTTTCGCATTTATAATATTAGTATAGATTTATATAATGTATAAACACATTACTGCCAAGCGACCATCAAATCTCGTATAAGGATTTACCTAATGCGAAAATTATATTACATCATGTAAGTACTTATACGTGAGAACGCATCTAAACAAATTTAATGAACAGTACACGATTAAAGATAAGCCAAATTCGAGTCAATTTGTCAAGTTGAATATGCCAATGTAATTAGTGTTTGGCCAGTGGGCGGGGATTAGTCAAATGACTCGAATTAGGGGCGCGTATATATGAAATTGCCAGTTACAAGTGTCACGGTCGTGAGCCACGCGCCAAACACGTCGACTATTATCGTACCCGGCCATTGGACTAGTGTGTCAGGATATTCACGCTTATAGCTTGGCTAGCTCGTTGATGATACTCCTATGATATGCGGGCGACGAGGGGAAAGAACTGCGCGGGTATAAAATCGTGCGCGCGGGGCATCGATACCGGGGTCGGCAGTGTTACGAACGAATTTGCCAAGCTATCGTTTATTTAATTTAATTTAACTGCAAAATAATAATTTTTGCATTGACTGAGAAGTAAATAAATAAAGAAAGATCTTTATTTTTTTTAATGTTACATATCACATTATTAAATTCTAAATTATATTATGGTTTAACTGTCCACTCAAATCGTAGAGCATTAAAATAGTGCCCTGCGATATGTGGCATAACCTAGGAAACTCAAAAAGTCCCCTTACTCGACATTTTGCCACATACGTCTTATAAAAAAAGTATGCAGCACTGATTTTCAGCTAGGATCCAATTCAGGTGTATGTATACAGTTCAACATCCTATATAAACTATTGTAAAAATAAAATTGTGAATAGACGCATTGTGTGACCTTGAGGTCCGTTCCGGTCCGAGAATTTTCCCGTTATTTTATCAACATAGGTGTCACTTTGCTCTACAAGAAATTCGAGTAACGATACGTCAATTTTTGTGTAACGTACCTAGTGGGAATTCACCTTTAATGTTTCTTGGGAGTTAGGATGAAGTTTATAAGATGCAATGGGTAGTGACCCTGCCTTCTGCATCGGCCATGGGTTCGATTTCTACAACTGTAAAACGATTGGCTATTCCAGTAACTAGGTAGTTGATATAATTATATGATTATAAATGATAAGCATTTATATGTATTCTGTATTTTCATCAGCTATCTTAGTGTACAGCTAACATAAATATAAATGTGCGCTACAGATTATGAATTCCTCCTTAACATAGTTATTATGGCATCACATTTATCATAAAGCGTATTGTTATTTAGCATGTAAAATAAAAGAATGTATGTTTCTAACTAAAATTAGTTATATTGTTTTTCTTTTTATTTTATGCATGTTTATAATTTTACTTAAACTTTTTTTTTGTAAAATTAGTTAATTTATTTCTAAGTTTTTTTAATTTTAAGCATGTTTGTTTATATGTTTTTTTTTTATTACTTTTTCTCTTCTCTGTTTGTTCTGTGTAATAATTGTTTTTATATCGATTGTCATTTTGGGTAGCTGGCGGTAAATAAGAGGTACATAGTTTTTGCGATTTTTTTTTTTTTTGTAATTACATAAGTTTAATTTTTATACTTAATTTTAATTATTATATATTTTATTATATTATAATTTAAAATAATATATATTTATATTTAAATATATTTAAATATTATAATGTCGATTAGCAGTATTGATAGTGACCTTTATTTGTCTATGTCGTCTAGCTCCAGTGATGATAGCTTCCACAGTACATCTTTACTTCCGCTTAATGTTACCCTTGATTCTTACTTCTCAGATTGTCTGAAAAACTTTAATGTTGTCCATTTAAATGCGCAAAGTATCCCGGCTCATTTTCCAGATATGCTTGCGTCTTTTGAGTCCTGTAATATTCATGCCATTTTAATTTCAGAATCTTGGCTGAAAACCTGTTTACCCTCAACTTCCTACTCACTGCCCGGTTATAGGCTTATCCGTAATGATCGTGTGGGTAAGGGAGGGGGTGGAGTAGCGATCTACTTACGATCTTACATTCCTTTTTCTATTGTTAGTTCGTCTACTCAACCTCCTTTACCTGATGCAGCTGAGCATTTATTACTGGAAGTCGAACTTTCACATATTAAAATTCTTCTTGGAGTATTTTACTGTCCCCCTTCTATACCTAATTACTTTCACTCTTTTGAAATTTTATTGGAAAATTTAATTCCTCTGTATAGTCATTCTATTATTTTAGGTGACTTCAATACATGTTTACAAAAGGATGACTATCGTAGCAAGAAGTTTTTATCTATTCTTGATTCTTGTAATTTATCTGTCCTGCCTCTTGCTGCTACACATTACTCTCCTGGTTGTATTCCTTCACTTCTAGATGTCATTATTGTCTCATCTCCTGATTTCGTTTTTAAGCACGGTCAATGTCCTGCCAACTCTTTTTCTTATCATGATTTGATCTATCTCTCCTATAAAATACGTCCTCCTAAAGCTAAATCAAAAATTCTTCTGCAGCGTAACTTTGCAGGGATTGATAAAGGTCGCCTTTGCGAGGACGCAAATAATTTAGATTGGACTGCCATTACAAGTGCAGACACTCTCGATCATAAAGTGGACATTTTTAATACTTTGATTACTCAACTATACGATATGCATGCACCAGTAAAACCTGTCAAAATGAAGCACTTGCCTGCTCCTTGGCTATCGGAGGAAATTAAATTGTTAATGCATAAAAAGAATACAGCTAAGCAAAAGTACAAAACGAAGGACTCCGATATTAATCGTCTAAAATATCACAAAGCCCGGAATCGCTGCAATACATTGTGTAGAGATGCTCAACGACGCCACATTTATAAATCTGTACAAAATAGTGACACCGCTAAAACTTGGAAATTTCTTAATACACTTGGAGTTGGAAAATCATCTTCGAACAATCCTATAAATATTGATTTAGAACTTCTCAATAAACATTTTTCTACTTCCGATACAATTGACAGTACTGAAAAGGAGTCCATTCTTAGCACTCTTTCTTCTATACCAACACCAGATTTTCTTCCGTTTACTTTCGAATCTTTTACCGAATGTGATGTTAAGAAGAGTGTTTTGTCTATCGCTTCGAATGCCGTTGGATCTGATAGCGTAAGCCGTAATATGATTATTCCTATCATTGATATTATTTCCCCAGTTCTTACACATATCCTCAACTATTCCATTTATTCCAGTGAATTTCCACAGGCTTGGAAGAATGCACAAATTATTCCTCTTCCTAAAAAAATTAGTTCCACAACGTTTTCTGACTTCCGTCCAATTTCTATTTTGCCGTTCCTTTCTAAAGTCCTTGAAAAACTTGTCTTCCATCAGTTATCCGTATTCTTAAACCGAAATTTACTTTTAAGTCCATTACAATCTGGTTTTCGTCCTGGTCATGGTACGGTTACCGCTTTGACTAAAGTTACTGACGATATTCGTTGGGCGATGGATAATAGACAACTCACTGTACTAGTTCTGCTTGATTTCAGTAATGCTTTTAATTCTGTAGACTATGACATTTTGTTGAGTCTATTACGCTCTATTAACATATCTCCATCGGTTATAGACTGGTTTCAGAGCTACCTCAAAGGCCGTAAGCAGCGCATTCGGGTTGATGACGTCTTTTCATCTTGGTGCGATGTTACGGCAGGGGTACCTCAGGGTGGCGTGTTATCTCCATTACTTTTCTCTATCTTCATTAATTCGATCACTCAAAATATAACTTCTCTTTACCATATGTATGCAGATGATATCCAAATATACCGCTCATCATCTCTTGAGAACCTAAATTTAACTGTCTCTGCTATAAACTGTGACCTTAGCGCAATTGATATCTGGAGCAGACAGTATGGGCTCAAGGTAAATCCCCTAAAATCTAAGGCCATTATTATTGGTAGTCCTGCCCTCATCTCAAGAGTTGATTGGGTAGATCTCCGGCCAGTTTTGTATAATGGTACCACTATTCCTTTTTGTGACACAGTTAAAGATCTTGGGGTACATCTTGATAACCAGTTGTCGTGGTGCGTGCATGTCAAAGAGTTAAGTAAAAAGATGTTTGCTACTTTTGGCTCACTGAGACGTTTAAGATCATTTTTACCAATTCCTACTAAAGTTATGTTAGCACATTCTCTTCTTCTTTCGGTTTTAGATTATGCGGACGCGAGCTATCTAAATATAACTGAGGACCAACTCAATAAACTTGAGCGACTTCAAAATCTTGCTATTCGGTTCATATTTAGCCTACGCAAATATGACCATATTTCTGAATTCCGTCAGAAGCTCAAGTGGCTCCCTATTCGTCGTCGCCGGGATCTGCATGTACTTTCACTTTTGTACTGTGTGTTGTTTAATCCAAAATCTCCTGTGTATCTGAAGGAGAAATTTACGTTTCAGGGAGTGCAGTCTGAACTGAGACAGTGTCGATTACTAACTCTATGTTTACCCGTGCATAAGACGAAATTTTATAAACATTCTTTCGTTGTGCAAGCCGTTAAGTTATGGAATGCTCTCCCTTTAAATATACGGCAATCAAAGACACTGGACATTTTTAAAAATGCGGTAAAGTCTCATTATCTGGTGCAGTAAAGTCGATCTGTATATATTATTTTTTTCAATATAAGGTATTTATTAGTATATTTTGATATGTATTTTATTCAATATTGTAGGTATTTGTGTAATATTGTTTATGTATTAGGATGTAAATTATTTGTATGTATGTGTATTACTAATACTATGGTTATTTTTGTTTTACGCCACCTGCTGATGTCCTTAAGTTTTCCTAAACCGAAGGTTGCCTGGAAGAAATCGCTACTTAGCGATAAGGCCGCTTTTTGTATGCTGATCTCTTCCTAATTTGTTTTTTATTTCACTTGTTTTTGTCTTTGTGGTGTGCAAATAAAGTATATTTATCTTATCTTTATCTTAATAATACTCCAAGTACACTTCATGATGTTGTCTGATTTTTTAATGCGATTACTATATTGGATTTTTTTAGATTTTTTTACTAAGGGTTTTCTCGTATAGCCTGTAGAGATTTTTTAATATCAGGCTTTTCGAGTCGCTTGCTATGATTTTTAATAGTCGTTTGTTTTTGCAAGATATTTTTAGACCTTTACTTAGCCAATTGTTCTTAGTTTTAAAGCTTAGATTTATATTTATTACGGGGATATTTTTATTTAGGGAAGAATTCAATTTTTCAGAAAATGTATTGTAGTTGTCGTTAACTGTTTTATTTAGTTTAATTGTTTCATGCCAGTTTATACTTTTTAATTCAGTTTTAAATTTATTAATATTTTTTTCGTTATACAATCGTTTCTTGGTCTTCCAAATTTTTATATATTTATTTTGAGTTGTATTTATTTTTATGACTGTACCCTTATGGTCTGAGAATCCAAACTCTTCTACAATTACCTCAAAACATTTTTTTGGTATTTTAGTAAAAAATAGATCCAAACATCTCTTTTCTCTTGTAGGTTCGGAGATATTTTGATAAAAATTAAATTCTAACATAAGGTCGCATCGAACTAATATTTTTATCCATCACGTTAGTGTTAAAGTCACCGCCAATAACTATGTCCTTTTTACAGTCCTTTGTTTGTATAATGTCTAAGATTTCATTTAGCTGTTTATAAAATAAATCCGTCTCCCTACTATTCCAATAAATTACAATGATAATCAAATTTAATTTCGTCAATTCAATAGCACAAACTTCAATTATATATTCTAAAGACTTATCCATAATATCATTTCTTGTTACGTATTCAATGTCATTTCTTAGTATTATGCACGCACCGCCTCCAATGTGGTTCTGTCGACAGTAAGAGTTAGGTAGTGTTTTGTTTTCTTTTTTTTTTGTTTTTGTTTTTTGTTCTATACACACGTATTTCGTTTTACATGTAGTTTAACTCTAATCTAAATTTAATATTGATCTTTGTACATTAGAATTCTGTATATATAAATTATTTTATATTATTATACCTAGTTTGGACTACTTTATTGTTCTAGTCGAGTGCCAACGGTTTTTGGTTTTACCGCCCAAAAATCGTTTGTACTCGGCTGGATTACTAGAGTACTGCGAACTAGGCCTTATCCTAATCCTTAGTGCATGCTGTGACAACCAATAAGTGAGTCTGCAATAATTGCCGTAACTTATATATTTCTTTATATTTTATTATAAGATTTTATTGTAACCTGTTGGTGTCTTGTTTAAATAAATAAATAAACAAAAATTAATAAAAATCAAATCCACAATCTCACATAATCCGGTGCTTCCCGGAAAAAAGAAACATAAAAAGCTGCCTATAGAGTTTTAACTTCAGAAATGACAAAAGCAATCTCTTTTTATCCGGGTTAAGCGTGCGGCCTAAAGTTGGAAACAGTAGGTAAAGTCACTGCCATATTTTTGTTTCTTTTATGTGATGAAAAACTGTTCATTTAGACCTCCAACTAATTTTGATACGGGGCCAAACAAAGCTCCACTCCGTGAGGGATCACTCCATATCTGCTTTCCTAGAAGAAGATAGGCATTAGGATAGGATTATTTATTATTGTATATATATAAAATTAAACAAATAAAAATTCCTAACACTTGTTTTACACGTTTCATAATTAAAAGGAAGAAAACACAAAGGATTATTCATGTCCAAAGTGTTCTAAATGAAGTATAATCATGGTCGATCAAGTTTTGTTATTCTAGAATCCCAGTAATAACAGGTCTAGCTCGATGCATGGCACTTTACATTAAATATGTACACGGCGAGCAACTGTAATATTCTGAGACTGCATGTACACAGAACTGGGTGTTATATGACTCAATGCAAATATTCACACCAGCTTTGGTGTGATTTTCAAACACAAGTTTATCTTTACACTTATCACACCTGACGGTAAGTGACGATGTTTAACACGTTATTATAAAAGGTAAGTAATAATGCTATTTTTACACAATTCTACTTTTTATTGTTACTAAGTAATAATCATTTTTAATGGATAATATTATATAGGTAAGAGCATTGAATGAAATTTAGTCAAACAAAGTTGTTTGTTCATTGTGTCAAAATTGTATACAAGTGTTGGATTTTTCTTTACAAAAATTCAAAAGAATGTATAAAATATACAGGAAGAAAATTTTTTTAGTGCGGATATTTTTATATTTTGTACATAAACAAAATTTAATGATCACGTATTTTTTCTTTTTCTTTTTAACTCAAAAATAACAAAATTATCGTTAGCTAAAGTTATTTACTTTTGAACAGAATTTTAGGGTCACCCTATTGTGCGTTTATTTTATTTTCGTTTGATACCAAAAGGACGTCACCAGATCACTTTTAAGCTGAATATATCTTGTTTAGTAATAATATGTACATTATTTTGTTATTTTAGAGACATAAATTAAAAAAAAAAATACATAAAATGTATCGAACTGTTTGTAGATTTATATTCTATTAATGATACAGAACCACGAAAAAAAATATCCGCACTAAAGACCGAATCACCCTGTATTAAAATGTAATTGTTGTTGCAGTATCTATACTAATATTATAAACGCGAAAGTCTGTATAGATGTATGTTTGTTTGGATGTTTGTTACTCTTTAACGCCGCAACTACTGAACCGATTTGGCTGAAATTTGGAATGGAAATAGATTTTACTTTTCAAATCCATGGTTCCCGAGGGATTTGTGAAAAGCTAAATTCCACGCGGATGAAATTGCGGGCGTCCGCTAGTAGATCCATATATTAAATTGCATTCAGCAACTAAGAGAAATCCCAATACAATAGTTCCGATAAATTGAGTTCGCACCATTGTTCATTTGTTTGCTGATTGAATGTAATTCGAAACTGGTGTGATTATGACATGCATTGAGCATTACCGACACATAACACCAGTTTCGAATTCACACAACCACATTTTGGTCTTTGTAATCAACCTGTTAAAATAAACATGAAATCAATTGACAGAATGTCATATACCTACCTACGGCGTGATATCCACCAGTATGTAAGCACCGGATGACATTAATCATTCATTCAGATATTTTAACTGACTTCAAAAAAAGGAGGAGGTTCTCAATTCCACGTGTATGTTTTTTATGTTTGTTACCTCGTTAGCTACGTTCTTTCTAAACCAATTTTCAATTTTTTTTATCTTTAAGAGTATACTTCTAGATTGGTCCTATTTAATTTTCACGAAAATAGTTTCAGTAATTTTGTGTTAACCTTTAACCGGGGACGCGTAGTCTCACAGGCACAGCGTGCTTTGCACATTCCTGGAATTGACAACTTCCCCCAACTTGCCACTATCTTGCGTCTCAGTAGCTTCCGTTTTAGTGCTAAAACGACCGCAGAAGAAGACAGAAGTGGCATTGATTGCTTAACATGTGAATAATACTCATTAAAACATTGCGTGTAGTCTCTCAGGCGACACGTCACTACTGGTCATAAAAAAATAATTTGTATGCAGCGATAGTTCTGAGGAAGAACAAGCCTCCCTCTTTAGAAGTTGGGATATGGAGCTTAGCATCATGTTGTTCTAATGTGGATTGGCGGGCTTATGGTGAAAATGTAAAAAAAATTACTGACAATTTCTTAGAAGTCAATCTCAGAACTTCATAGTCTCATAGTTCATAGTACATTCTCAGAATCTAATAGTCTTAATTTACAAAGGCGGGCCTCTTTGTCTACGCCAGAGTTGTGTTATCTTGTACATTATTGAACCACAAACAAAGCAATATATTCGTCAAAGTATTTTGAGTTTCAGCGTTTAGCTATTTATTGTTATGATATTGAGCGGTCACTTGAATTTATGAACAAGAACTTCGAAGAAATCAGCCAGAAAATTATCAAGCTTGAGGCAGAACGTAAGGCATTATGTGTCCAAATAAAAAAAACTTGAAGATAAACTGGACGATATACAACGGCATACTCGGCATTATTGCGTCGAAATTCGAAATCTTCCGTATTTTAAAACAGAAAGCAAAGAGGACCTGTATCTTAAACTTAAAAATATATATAGTACCATAAACATTCAATTCGAACAGAATGCTCTGCGTGATATATACCGAAAACCGGGTAAGCCTGATAAAAACCGCCCAGTGGTAGTGGAATTAAATAACATATTTTCGAAAAATAATTTACTCCAAGCAGTGAAGAAATACCGAACTCTGAGTAATGGTAACAAGTTAACAACGTCATCGTTGGGGATCGCTGGGCCTACATCAAATATTTATATCTCTGAATATTTGACAGACAGCACAAACCGACTTTACTACTTGGCTCGTGACTTTGCGAAGAGTAATAATTACGCATTCTGCTGGACAACAAATGGAAGGGTCTATTTGCGCAAAGCGGAAGGAACCCCGCATAATTTAGTCAAAAATGAGGTTGATTTAAAGAAATTAGAAAAAAATGCATGACTAGTCTATAAAAATGTAATAACTACTATTTGTTTTGGCTTTAAAGTGATAATTCAATTTTGTTTTTACATACTCCCATACCCTCTCTCACACACACATACACATACATACACTAAACACATACTTATTATACTTTACTTTAATACTTTTTACTTAAACTACATAACACTATTTAAGTACCTACATATCTTAAGATCTACCTGTCTAACAAACAAAATTCAATTTAGAACAAATAAAACTTCATAATGAAGTCGACAACAGCACGTGCACGAACTGTACGGTAGTTAGTGAGACTCAACAATGTAATCAACTATTAAATAAATACAAAATAAACGACTGCAACTCTTTTTATATTCTCACAGTGAATATACGTAGTATTAGACGAAATTTTGACAACCTTCTTGCATTTATTGCTGCGATTGATATAACTATAGACGTCATTGTCCTTACCGAGTGTTGGATGAATGATTGTTTGGTACCTCCGAACCTCAGTAAATATAACTTATTTTACTCTAAGAACCATCTTAATCAAAATGATGGTTTAGTAGTATACACTAGCGTAATCTTCAACTCAATTTGTTATGAGCCTACTATAATGGATGGTAATTGTCTTGTTGTCACATTGAATAATCAATACTCATTGGTATGTTCTTATCGCCCACTGTGCTTTGCTAACCCTAGTAGGTACCTTAACTTCTTGGACGTTATATTGACAAGTATTACGACCAAAAATATTATACTTACAGGCGATATCAATATTGACATTTTAAAAGTATCAGAAAAGCAAACTTCTGATTACCTAAACTTACTAGCCCTACACGGGTTACAGATTGCTGTAGATAAACCTACACGGGTCAAGAGCTGTATCGACCATTTTATGATTAAAACAAACTACACCTGGCAAAGTTTAGTTTTCCCTGAATTGACTGACCATAGCCCCATTCTTCTGTCTATCCAGAGTCCAGACAAATCCAACGTTACTCTTAATAAGTCAACTAAACCTAAAATACGAACTATATATGATTATGATGGTATTCGTAAGGACCTAAGTAATACCTCTTGGTCTGACGTCTGTTCTCAACGAGACGTCAACATAATGGCGGACATGCTAGTAAGCAAATTGCAGTTGATAATTGACAACAATACTAAACTAAAAACCATATCACGCAGGAATCAACCCCTTAAACCTTGGCTCACTTATGGAGTAGTCAAATGTATATAATAATTACTAATACCAAATACTAAAGAGGATATATTGGACAAAGTATACTATGTTTACAAAAAAGATTATAGCGTTGAAAATGTGCAAAAGTTTAAGCAATGTCTATCGCAGTTATCATTCAATGAAGCCTATAATGCGGATAACCTCGATAATGCCTTTAATAATTTTCATGATATGTACTTGTTGCTTTATAGACTAAGTTTTCCTGAGATCAAAATTAAAATTAAAAAAAGGAATAATTCAAATATTAAATGGATAACTAAAGGCTTACGGAAAAGCAGTAAAACAAAACGTAAACTTCAACTTAATTATTACAAACTTAAATCACAAAAAACTAAATCCGAATTTAAAAAATATTCTAAAATTCTCCGACGTTGTATAAATTCTGCTCGAATTAACAGTAATAATAAATTAATAGCTAAATCAAAAAATAAATGTAAAGCTAGCTGGAAAGTGATAAAGGAATATACTACTGGTAATAATCTAAACCAATTTATTGAAAAGGTAGAAATTGGAGGTAAATGTATTTACTAATCCTTGTGAAGTTGCGGGAGCATTCAATACATACTGGATTAATTCTACAAACAAACTACACAACCACTGTAAAAATAGAAATACGATTTTTATACCAAACAGTATGTACCTTAAACCATATGGTGAAAATGAAGTCAAAAATATTATTATGTCCTTAAATAATACCAATGCAGAAGGATTTGATGGTGTTTCAACGAAAATAATTAAACTGACAGTGAACGAGATATCATCTATACTTACTCATTTAATTAATAAATCGTTTGAGTCTGGATGTTTTCCGTATAAGCTTAGGCACTCTATAGTTAAGCCCTTATATAAAAAAGGTAAAAAAACTCAAGTTGAAAACTACCGCCCAATAACTTTAATCTCAATATTTTCAAAAATATTTGAAAAAGCAATGTATCAGAGGCTAGTAGAATTTATTACTAAATTTAGTATAATAAAGAATCAACAGTATGGTTTCCAAAAAAATAAATCTACTACACATGCCTGCTATGACTTGATAAAAACTATTGCTACGCAATTGGATTCGCTCAATACTCCCATAGTTTTGTTTTTTGACATGTCAAAAGCTTTCGACTTTGTTTCACATGAATTATTACTTTCTAAGTTAGAAAACTATGGAGTTCGAGGTCCAGCTTTGTCTTGGTTCAAAAGTTATTTAGAAAATAGAACTCAGTGTGTTGAAATAGCAAGCACAAAAGAAAATTCAACACTAATAAATTTTAATTCCCCAAATATGATTAACAAATGTGGGGTACCACAAGGAAGTATTCTTGGCCCCTTGCTTTTTATATTATATATTAATGACCTCCCTGACATAACTTCTGATAAATATATATTATTTGCTGATGACATATCAATTATAAAAACTTGTAGTAATGACATAATAAATAGCGAAATTGACATTAATAACACAATCAAAACAGTTGTGAATTGGCTTACTGACAACAATCTTTTTGTAAATATAACCAAAACGAATTATATGTATTTTAGCTATTATAATAATAAAAAGGTTATTAACTTAAATTTAAGTCATGACAAACAACAAATTCACCAGGTAGATTATGTAACTTTTCTAGGACTGAAAATTGACAAACATCTAAAGTGGAAAGTACATTTAGACAATATATGTAATAAACTTAATAAATATAAATTTGTTTTAAATAGACTACGTAAGACTACATCTTTTGAAATAATGAAAATGGTTTATTTTGCAAATGTGGAATCGATATTAAGATATGGTGTAATATTATGGGGTAATTCATGTGAATTAGAAAGAGCCTTCATTGCACAAAAAAAGTGTATTCGTGCGATATTTGGATGTCTCTCTACTGATTCATGTAGGCCTCTATTTAAAAAAATGGAAGTTTTAACTCTGCCTTGCCTGTATATATTTCAATTAGCGCTTTTTGTTAAATCTAATATGAATCTGTTTATGAAAGCACAGGACCAAAGCAATAGAAACTTAAGACATCCCCAAAAATTAGTCTTGGGCAGATTTCCCAGAACTGCAACATACTTAAAAAGTTGCCATTGTATGGGTATTAAAATATTTAATTCGTTGCCTGAAAACATGAAACGATTGCCCTATAAAAAATTTAAACCCGCACTTAGAAAGTGGCTCATTAATTATGGATTTTATTCAACTAGAGATTTTTTTAATTATAAAAGCAAATAAAAAGCTATGTATTGTGACATTTTTAATATTTCAATTTTTTTTTTTTTTTTTTTGTTTGTATTTATTAATTATGTTTATCCTATGACATTGTAAAGATTATTATTATATTATTAATTATTATTATTTGACATAAGTACTCGTACCTGCACAGATTGTAATTTTTTTACTTGTTCTAATTTTTATTTTTTGATTAATCATCTGCTATTGAATTCATTTTTTTTTTTATATTTTGTTAATAGTATTTGTAATGTAAACTGTTGTATGCCAGAAATGGCTGAATACATTAGAATGTATGTGTTCTCAGCAATAAATAAATATAAAAAAACGTGATAAACTTCATAAAAAAGCTAGAAAGTCGCCTAGTAATGTCGAGATACAGTGTAAATATAAGCAATACAGGAATATATGTCACAATATTATCAAATCGCTCAAAAAACAATATTATAAAAGTGAACTTGATAATAGCCGGGGTAATCCGAAAAAAACATGGAAGGTTATTAAAGACGTCTGCAATTTAGATAGTAAAAGGACTTTACCTAAAGAATTATTAACAATTGACGTTACACCTGTAAAATCGCTTAACATTGTCAATGATTTCTTCACATCAGTAGGCCAAAACTTAGCAGATAAAACATTGTCACTAATTAAAGAATCAAACTGTAGCTTACCAATGAAAGCTATAAAGGACACAGCACCTTTGCACTCGATGGTCTTGCTTCCCACGGATCCCCATGAAGTGTCGGTAGTTATTTCCTCACTGAAACCAGGTAGTGCTGCTGGATGGGATAATATTCAGACCTATGCTGTTGCCTATCCTATCTCCTGTTTATGCAACTTAAGTTTCGAAACAGACTCTTTCCCCGTACGATTTAAAAAGGCAATAATTACACCAGTACATAAATCAGGTGATAAATCTCTACCAACAAACTTCAGACCTATTTCTTTGCTGCCGGTCTTGTCTAAAGTTGTAGAAAAGATCGTAAGTAAGCGACTTAATAATTATCTGGATTCTAATAAATTAATTTCGTGCAATCAATTTGGATTTAGAAACGGCAAGTCTACCGAGGATGCTGTGCTTAAACTTACCACTAAAATTTTGGCAGATTTGGATAGTAGTAAGAAATGCATGGGGGTATTTATTGACCTGCAAAAGGCTTTCGATACCGTTTCTATTCCTATTCTGCTGGCTCGTCTACAAAACGTTGGAATTCGAGGTGTTGCTTTTGACTGGTTTCAAGACTACCTGACTGATCGGCAGCAATATGTATGGGTTGATGAATCTTCCAGTTCTACTAGTTGTTGTAAATATGGTGTTCCACAGGGTAGCACACTTGGTCCGATTTTATTTTTGATATATGTGAATGAACTCAGTGACATGAAATTTCCAGGGTCAGAAATATTCATGTTTGCTGATGATACCGTGCTACTGGTAAGTGGTAAGTCCTGGGATGAAATTAAGCGAACTGCAGAGGTGAATCTCTCGATATTAACTAAATGGCTTGAAGATAGCTTGTTAACATTAAATGTTGATAAAACGAAATTCATTTGTTTCAGTAAAACGCAAGTCACGTCTCCCAGTACTAACTTTAATATAACTATCCATGGGTATCATGCAACAGATCATCAAATAATACGCTGGGTAGTTCTTGTTGTTGCAAGCTATTGTGCAGAGTAGAAAATATTAAATATCTTGGTGTCAATATAGATAGCAATTTGAAATGGGATGTCCATGCAGGTGTGCTATCTAAACGTGTTCGTCGATTAATTTATGTATTTAAAAGCTTAAGAGATGTTGCAGACAAAAACACCATTCTATTAACTTATAAAGCACTATGTCATTGTTTACTGAATTACTGTATTCTTGTTTGGGGTGCTATGTCAAAAACATATATGTTACAAATCGAGAGATCCCAACGAGCCGTTCTTAAAGTATGTTTATCCTTGCCGTTTCGCCATCCAACTTCTGATCTATATAAACAAGCTAAAGTTCTGAGTGTTAGAAAGACATTTGTCTGTCAAAGCCTACGTTTGTATCATCGTGAATTGGTTCCTTTAATCCCTATAACTTCTTCTAGAAGAAATACATGCCCTAGACCATTAGTTGCAAGCTGTTTTGCTCGTAAACAATACCTATATATTGCTCCACGTATTTATAACTTATTACAAAAAAATAAATTCAGTATCAGAAAATTAGGTAATCATATTAATTGATTAGGTAATCATGCTTTTAAGACGTACATATTTAACTGGTTAATTGATTGCGATTACAACTATGTCGAAAATCTAATCGTTCAACATATTCTTTAAACTCGAACACATGAGGATACTTTTCTTAGCAAGCGCGTTCATACTTAATTAAACACACACTCGCATACACACCCCGACACACACACCCACACACACGCACCCACAAAACACACACACACACACACACACACCCACGCACACACAAACACACAACTACACAAAAATTTATTTATTTGAGTTTGATCTTGTTTTACGAATACACCTTTCTTGTTTTGCCTACTACAGATTATCTTAATTAAGTAACAGATTATCAAAAAGTAACACTAATGGGAATCCACTGGCTCCCAAGATACAGTTACAGCTAGTTTGGGAGCCAGGGATCTACTCTTTTATTGTATTAGAAATTTGTTACTGTGTGATTAATAAATAATTTTTTATTTATTTTATTTTTATTCGTAACAGACTCATTTGAGCTTCAAAGAACAGGCTTTTATACAAAGTTCTTACTGCCAATTGCCTCTTTTAAGGTGATGTTTTCTAAAATCTTTGTTATAAAGGATGCACTTTTGTTACCAAAAATTAAGTCATTTTTGCATTTTCAATTATTTCAACCTCAGAGCGCACCTAAACGTAATTTCTTAAATTTAAAAAAAAAATCTTAATAACATAAATCTGAAGCTGCAGTTGGCTGGCTTCACAGACAACGTCGATGGCCATCGATTGGTTCTTGACACAAGTGCCGATCTCCAGAGTTGAATGCCCTTTGCAAATATGCATGAAGTGTTACTACATTCAAGTTTCTCATTTGCTTACTCACACTATATTAACTTGTCGTTTACTAGACACAAACTTATGATTAAGTATTTAATATGTAGCGTACACTACGCTTATTTAATATTTAAATTGCGGATGTCAGTTCGTTTGTTACGCTTTCACAGTGGAAAGCGAGTTACATAGATGATTGAACTTGAGCTTGATAATGTGAGCAATTAGTTGAATAATTGCTCACATTATCAAGCTCAAGTTCAATCATCTATTGCAGTGACCATTTTTATGGTTCTGCAATGCAGTTGTCTGCATTGGATGCTGTTGATCGCTGAGTCAGGAGACTCATTGATGAAGACTCAACACTTCAAACAAAACTTTATAGTCTTAACACGTAGATGTCCTTGCGTTATATGTAATGCATTTTAAATTTGGCTGTGACGTCCGTGCAATACATTACATACGTCTACATAATGACGTTTTTAGGACTGGACGTGTGAGCTACAGCTTTGATTTTCTACGAACGTTTGAACTACAAAACAGGCAAAATAAAATACAAATGTCCTTACCTAAGGACCTACACCAAGAATAACCCAGTTTTTTTATACTTTTACAAGTTAGCCCTTGACTGCAATCTCACCTGATGTTAAGTGATGATGCTATCTATCTAAGATGGCTAACTTGTTAGAAGGAGGATGAAACTACACGACACCGTACCGGAACGCTAAATCGCTTGGCGGTACGTCATTGTCGGTAGGGTGGTAAATAGCCACGGCCGAAACAGCCAAAAACACACAGTCAACGTGTTAAGGTCACCAGAAGATTGATAGTCTTCTGGTATTTTAAAGGGTTTTGCTTCTTCATTTTTAGTACGCATGGCTAAGGTATGGAACTCTCTCCCGAGGTCTGTGTTTTGTTATTCTTACATCATTAAGACAAGTGACTGGGCATATCACAAGCTCCTGTATTGAAGATAGTGGTCAAACGTAGGTCTGTAAGTATAAAAACACAACACAACTTACATGAGTTCACATCTATACTAATATTATAAAGCTGAAGAATTTGTTTGTTTGTTAGTTTATTTGTTTGATTGAACGCGCTTATCTCAGGAACTTCTGATCTGATTTGAAAAATTCTTTCAGTGTTAGATAGCCCATTTATCGAGAAAGGATATAGGCTATATATTATCCCTGTATTTTACGGGAACGGGAACCGCGCGGGTGATACCGTACGGCGTCTGCTAGTTTATAGTACATTAGTAATACGAGTAGGTAAGTCTCGAGACCCTGATCCACTAACCCAAAGCCCTGCATCGCGTGAATCATGCAAGTGTACAATAAATGAAAGCGCGACTAAATACTGTTATGAAACTTTCACAATCAGAACTTTCACAATATACTCGTATTTACTTAATATTATAAAGCCTGCAAAATGCAACCTTGATGAGCAGTAAAGTCCAGAGAACCTGAGAGTTTTCTTAATTATCTACGTGTGTGAAGTCTGCCAATCTGCATTTGGCCAGTTTGATGAACTAAGGCTTAGACCTCATCTTCTGAGAGGAGACTCGTGCTCAACAGTGAGCTGAATGAGGGCTGTTTATATCATCGTCAAGTCATGATAATGATGATGATGAAAAAGTCCAGCGTCAAAAATGCCTCTTTGATCTAGGGGTAAGTTAGTTCTGGATTCGACTATAAAAGTATTAATATGTTTTTTCTTTTTTTCCGAGAAAGTAATTGCAATCTGGAGTTAGGAGGTTGTATTACACTCCCGCGTTTTAGTGAGCATTATACGTGTTTGTCCCAGTTACTGTTTTTAGCATCTAAGTGACTATTAAAGTGTTAAGCATTATAAACCTAAGCTCACCAACCTACACTGGAGCCACAAGCGCAGATTTATCGTTTTACGAGTATATGCCCTGTAATTGGAGAGCGTGGTGGGTTGAACTGAGCTTGAGCAGCTTGAGCTGAATGCTTAACAGCTTCAGATGTTTGATATAATATTATTTTCAATTCACATGAAATTCATAGTTCACTGTTCAATTAGTTATTATTAAAACGCGTATATTAGCTTCACTTGTAACTATGTATGGCAGGAAATCTAATATTGGAATCTTAACCCACTTCCCTGTCTTCGATTGGGATGAAATTTTGCACACGCTCTGAGTTCTGATGACAACACATGACTAGCTAAGAAACGTCATTACAAATCCAATTTGGCGGCCTTCCCTAGATAGCGGACTGGCTGTTGGAAATCCACCCCCATGATATGGATATCAAATATAAGGGTTTGCTGTCAGGAATACGAAAAAATAGTCACGTAACTTAAATCCAATATTTGTACTTTTAGGGTGTGTTAGAAGCGTGTTTTTTAGTTTTTTAAACTATTTACAGTTATTTTTCCAGTAGTAGTTTCAGATATAATTTGCGTTTGCGGGTTTTTACAAAGAATCTTTTTCGAGTTTCCCCGATTTAGTAGTGAGAAAATTCTTTAAATAATTTCAAATCACTAAACTTAATTAACTTCTTTAAACTATTTTCTTGTAAAAACATTGTTGCAACAATTCACAGCTTTCCGACTTCTTTAAAATGGGGTTTTATATTCAATGACTTTGGAGTCGCAGGTAATCGTTGAATGCAGGCGGCTCGGGATCGTAGTTTTGGGAAGTCCCTACAAAAGGCTGATATCATGATGATGGTAACGATGATGATGATTGATGATGATGATAATGATGATGATGATGACGATGATGATGATG
Source organism: Bicyclus anynana (assembly GCF_947172395.1). Classification (NCBI taxonomy): domain Eukaryota; kingdom Metazoa; phylum Arthropoda; class Insecta; order Lepidoptera; family Nymphalidae; genus Bicyclus; species Bicyclus anynana. The sequence goes on along the minus strand of NC_069110.1, from coordinate 12,241,129 downwards.
ATGATGATACTTTCATTTGCATTTAGTGAAAGGAGGTACTTGTGAAAGGAGTGTTTATTTCTTAAGATATTCATTTTTATAAAGTTTGTGGTGTGGGTTTTCAAAATTCAGAAATCTCTGGATCTACTGAACCGATTTTGAAAATTGTTTTACCATTAGAAAGCTACGTTAATTGTGAGTGTCTTAGGCTATATTTTATATCCGTATTTTCACGGGAACGGGAACTACGCGAGTGAAACTGTAGGCCAGTTTCCAATAATCTTCTTACTTATAATCTACGTCCAAAAACATCATAAAATTCTGTAGAGAATCGTTTATGTCATTTGTATCGGCAATGTGCATCGCATTTTTTAAATTCCTTCCTTCCCTTCGCCGTAATAATATTGTGAAACTCGAGTACGCTCGGCTGTTACGGGAAATCTGACGTCGGGATATTCCTGTACTATTTACTGTGTATGTTTACAATGAATAGTACCTACCTACCTATCTACTACTAGATTAAATTTCTCCCAACATAAAGCTAGTTCTAAACGAATTACATAGTTTATCTATTTGTACTCGAGTTTAATTTTGTAATTGGCATTTAGCTTGCACTTACGTAAGTATATAATAATAAAACTAACTGTTCGTAATTCTGTTTACATTTTTTAATTTTTTTTTGTACTTAATTAATTAATCAATTTAAATCATAATAATGATTGTGCCATGTTTATTGAATGTTTTTTTTTTTTTTTGAAGTATTGATTTTTTCGGGACTCGTCGATCGATTTGCTTTCGCGACCGCCCGTTTCCCCATCATAATGAGGAATAGGTCGAAAGAGTGTTATACGGCGGCGCGAGGGTCGATATTACGAGCACAGGCCGTGGATCAATAGGACTGCACGAAGCGGGGAGCGTGGCGAGTCGCTGTTCAAACTAGTCCGCCGAAAGACATCGGCGGCGACAGCGCGAGCGGCAGTGCTGCAAAGACTCGACCCCATGCCACTGTTCTGTGCACAATGACTGGCCGCTCGCGTAGTGCGCCGCTACTCTTGGCCCTCGTGGCTGCATTCCTGCCGCTAGCCGACTATGTTGCGTGAGTATGATGATTCATTTTACGCACTGCACGGAAATTGGAAATTCGCGCCAATACACACGCAATTTTTTTTTTAATTTTTAGTATTTTTTTTAACATCCCATGACATAAACACCACTTAATTTGAATTAAAATACACGCTAAAAATAAATTCCAATTCAAAAACCGAGCGCGTCACCTGAAAAACCGCATCGGCAAGTTTGTGACGTCACAACGCGTAACTCGTAACTTTGTTGCGAAGTTGTTTGAACAGTTCATACGGCTTCCTAGTTGCATATTATTTTTCCCATTGAAAAGTGTGAGGCAAATGTCTCGCAAATAGTTTGTCAATAAAGTTTCAATTTAACGAATGCCGCATGTTACGCTCGTAGTTCAGAAGGTCACATGCGCAGAACGAGGCGTAACCACTGGTATTGGAGTTCAAACATCGTGTTTCTATGAATTCCACTTAAAGTTTATTTAATTCTTTGAACTTTGTAAAATTAATTTCTTGTTTATTTTTCTTTAAAAAAAATTTTTGGGCAGCGATCTGTGGTCGCTGGTGCCAAAAATGTTATCGATTTACGTATGAATTGAGTAAAAGCGCTACAATAGAGCATGTCTTTTGCGCATCGAGATATCGCGTTCAGAGTAATAAATCTCCAAGCTTAAAAGTATTCCTAAAACAAGACTCGACAAATAAACTGTTTTTATTTATAATATATTTCGTTCATATTTATTATTTTATTTTTATACCTGGCTTTAAGAAAAGAACGGTCACTATTAATAAAAAAAGTTAACACTTACTGTTCTTTACTTGAAAATTCCAGGGAAAAATATGAAAATGAAACACAAAGTTTACAGTATGAATTAAATCAAATGGAAAATTCCTTGCAGGAAATAACAGCTAAATATGAGTTGTCTCAAAGTCAGATCCATGATCAGATCATAGCGGCTGAAGAGTTGTTAGCCTTAGGTACATACAATATGGCCCGTTTTGAATCATTAAGTAACAAATGCCAATGTTCAAATCAGGTACCTTCGGTTACCCAGGATTGTAGTGTTTTGTCTATTTCTGGATATATTGGCAAAAATGAGCAGTGTAATAATAATGTTATTCCAATTCCTTCAATCTCAGATAATAATTTAAGTTCACATAGTTTTAATTTGCCAGACAAGGCTCAAAAAAAGACTCTAATAATTTCTGATAAGTTAGGTAAGGATTTTGGCTCCATTATGAGCCATTACTTAAACCATTCAGTGACTAATAAATGTTTTCCGGGGGCTAGTTTTAGTTATTTAATAAATAGCATAAGTATAGAAAATGTAGTTGGTTACTCAAATGTAATTTTGATGTTAGGGAACAGTTTAAATATTAAAAGGCATCAAATTATAAAATGTGTTGAAAAGCTTTTGGTATTACATAATAGAACCAAATGTAAATTTACATTATGTGCATTTCCATACCTTAAGTCAATTGCTAAAGAAAATAAGCATATCCATAACTTGACATACCATCACAGCGATGCATTTTTTTATTTTGACATGAATAAGTTTATCTCATCTTATTCGTTGACTAAAGATAATTTATATCTGCCAAAAAAATGTAAGCAGCATGTTGCCTCTCTGTTGGCTTACAACTTAAACGAGTCAGTTACAAGTGTTGTAACATCTATTGACATTAACATGACATGTAATAATAGTAGTTATGTTTCTATTGACCAGAGTACGAATGATAGTACTGTCTCAATTGTTAATTGTAATTTAACCGATCCAGTTACAAGTATTGTAACGCAGTCTTTTGACATTTTTACAACCTGTACTAATAGTACAAATATTTCTATACCTGACCGCAGTACCAATCCTGGTACTGTTACAATTGAAATTTTTTTAAACTAGAAGATACGACAACGGAGATGCACTGTAACATTAACCTTGTACACCAAAACATACAGAGCATCAACGGCAAGGAATTAGAAGTTGAGCTATTTGTAGAAAAATTCAATATTCACATTTTATGTATTACGGAGCATTGGCTCACTAACTCACAGCTGTCAGTTCTTAATATTAATAATTATTTATCAAGTGTGTTCTTCAGAAGGGCTGGTCATAATGGCTCCTTAATTTTCTTACATAATAACTTAAAATGTAAGGATAGAAAAGATATAGTTCCTCTTTCTGTGGAATGCATTGTTGAACTTTCTTGTGTGGAGTTGGAACAAATTATTATAGTATGCGTGTACAGACCCCCTCCTGCTGACTTTGATCAATTTGAAGAGGTAATGGAAGATGTAATGAGGCGATTGTGCACATCTTCCAAACAAATACTGATTTGCGGCGATTTTAATGTTGATATTCTAACAGAAAACTCAAAATCTGTTAGATTTCTTAACTTATTTAAATGTTTTGATTTGATGCATGCTTTTAACGAACCTACTAGGATAACCGCAACTTAAGGTACCTGTCTGGATAATATATTTTATAATTGTGTACTTGAGAGAAAGAAGATAATAAATAAATTAAGCTCTGATCATAGTGGTCAAATAATTACTATCTTAAATAATAAAACCAATAGCAATCAATGGGTAAAGTGTAGGCCAATAACTGAAAGTAAATTAAAGCGATTCAAAAACACAATTATTTCTAAAATTCCAAGTCTTGCATTTGAAAATAATCATCCAGACATGCTCTTTGGTACACTTTTCAAGTCAATAGACAGAGAGTTTAGTAAAATTTTTAACTTTAAACGCATTAATGCTAGCCAAAAATTAAAGTTTAGCGAATGGGCTACTGTAGGCATTTACAAAAGTAGAGACAAACTGTACGAGTTGTACGAGGAAAAACAATATACTCAAACGCGAACTTATTTAGATTATGTAAAAAGTTACTCAAAAATTTTCAAACGTGTTTGTATTCTTGCGAAATCGTTACACATCAAACAGAAAATAATTGAGTCTGAGAACAAGATACAAACCACCTGGAATATAATTAATAGAGAATCAGGAAAAATCAAACCGCGGGATATCAGTTTTGAATTAATTGTCAATGACAAAAAGGTAAACACTGATATCGAGGTTGTTAATGCCTTTGAAGATTTTTTCCAGAATGTTCCTATCTTGTTAACTGATTCACTAGATTCGTCTGCTACGGAAGCCCAGAGACTATTAAGAGGCAATGTTAAAGAGTGCAACGTTCTTTTTGAATTCCACCACATAACTGTATCAGACATTAAAAAATCTTTCAATTTGTTAAAATTAAAAAGAACCGGAGATCTGTGGGGCATGTCAGTGAAAGTAATATCTAACATAATTGATGTCATTGCTCCCCACTTAGCCATTATTTTTAATGAATGTGTGGACTTAGGTATTTTTCCGAACCTAATGAAGCATGGCAAATTGATACCACTTTTTAAATCAGGAGACAAATCAGATCTTAATAATTATAGACCGATTACAATATTGCCAACACTTAGCAAGGTCTTTGAAAAAATCATATTAAATCAATTTTTATGTCATTTTAATTTAAATAACTTGTTTCATCCTGAACAGTATGGTTTTACAAAAGGTCGCAATACAACTGATGCAGGGGCTAAACTTTTAAAACATATTTATGAAGCATTGGAAGGTTCTAAGAATGCTATTGGTGTGTTCTGTGATCTGTCCAAGGCGTTCGATTGTGTTGACCATAACTCCCTTCTACTCAAGTTAAGCCACTATGGCATCAAAAGTGTTGCACTCGATCTCATTGCCTCTTATCTCAGTGATAGAACACAAAAGGTATGCATAAATGATATAAAGTCGCACGGTTCCACTACCATAATGGGCGTCCCACAGGGTTCAATTCTGGGTCCTTTTCTATTTTTAGTGTACATAAACGATTTACCATACCATGTCAGCGGCATATGTGAGATTGTACTGTTTGCTGATGACACATCCTTAATTTTTAAGTCCGACAGAAATAAAGATAACTCTGACGACGTAAACCGTGCCATATCGCATGTGTCGCATTGGTTCACTGCAAATAATCTACTTTTGAATGCCAAAAAAACTAAATGTATTGAGTTTTCATTGCCAAATGTTAAAAAATTAGATAAGTCTATAATGATCGATGGTGAAACACTGGAAATGGAGAGTTCCACAGTTTTCCTGGGAGTGACCTTGGATTGTAAACTTCAGTGGGGTGCTCATATAGAAAAACTGTCTGTAAACTTAGCTCAGCGGCATTTGCCGTGAGAAAAATAAGACAGTTTACTGATGTTGATACAGCTAGGCTTGTTTATTTTGCGTACTTTCACAGCGTAATGTCTTACGGTATTTTATTGTGGGGCAAGGCTGCCGATATACAATCTATATTTGTACTTCAAAAAAGAGCAATTCGAGCAATATATCAATTAAAATCACGCGAGTCCCTTCGTCAAAAGTTTAAAGAAATAGGTATACTAACAGTAGCCTGTCAATATATATATAACAGTATAGTATATGTAAGACAAAATATTAATTTGTACAAACGAAAAGGAGATTTAAACCCACGTCTTACTAGACACGGGCATAAGTTAGTTATTTCTGCATATCGTCTCCAAAGAGTAAAAAAATCTTTTGTAGGTTTGGGTGTACTCTTCTATAATAAGATCCCCAAGACTGTGATGGACCTGCCAATGCATAGCTTTAAGCAATGTGTTAAAAAACATTTACTTAGTCGAGGGTACTACAACATTGATGAGTTCCTTAATGATAGAGATGCTTGGAGGCCGTTGGATCAGCTTCCACCTTCACACAGAAAGTAAAACTATAAGAAATGTAAACAGTAATTGTTATTAATTGTAAATTATAATACTGTATGATTATAATATTTAATACTATATATGTTTTTTCAAAAGAGCAACTGTTGAGTTTCTTGCCGGTATCTTCTCAGCAGAACCTGCCTTCCGAACCGGTGGTAGAATCTTTACAAATCGTCAACTGACGTGTCAAAAGTGCTTGTAAACTGAGCCTACTTGAAATAAATGATTTTTGATTTTGATTTGATTTTTTGATTTTATTTTTTACTGTTCCATATATCATGAAAGAAAAATGGAGACCATATTTGTGATCGCTTTGTCTACGTAGGTACGAGTGTGGTGAACAGTTTTCCAAACAGCGAAGTTAACTTTGTTCCGCAGTCTAAAAATATATTCGTTAAAGCAATGTTCGGTGCTTTTAGAATTTAAAACTATCTGTTACTTTTATTTTATAAATTTGTCACTATTTATTTGTTTGTACAATTCTTTTTTCGACTACAATCCAATAATAATATCAAATGAAACCTATATATAACTTTACTTGTTAAATAGACAACAAATTAATTAGCTTATATAATATATCGTGTTATCCTATAAATATAATTACGAACAAAAATTTATTTAAAAAATTCTCACAAAAAATCTAAATAAACACAACATGCAGTGAAGTTATAAAATATAGTGTGATATAAAAACATAAATTCGTGATAAGTTTTTGGGACACCATATTCTATACCTGCACATACGTAACAAGAGCTATTTGTAGGGTTATTTCTAAATCTAAGTCAATATACGTTAACGTAATAACCAATCAAACACTAGACTACAATATACCTAAACCTTAATAATACCTAGTGTACGTAATGAACTGTTTGCTTATTGTAAATGATTGACTGAAACTGACTTTAATAGATAGCATTTAAAAATTTAGTATAATGGCTGCGAACTATCAACTCTCTTACTTTCTATGATTGTTTGTGGAGTTAAACTAAATTTCATTATTATGCTGCAGGTAATCAAACTTGATAACAAAATAATGCAAAACTAAAAAGTGAATAATTACATCGTACTATTTATTATTTTGAAGGCAGTGCAAACAAAATTTAGGTTCTATATTAATAAATTATAACTAAGTCACCTTTTTTGGCACAAACTTTTTGACAACAATTATTTTGGCACTACGCTTTTAGCTTTGCAACTATTTAAAATGATCAGTAGCAGATGTCAGGGAAGATGCTATTTGTAACCGACTTTAAAAAAAAGGAGAAGGTCCTCAACTCGACACGTATGTTTCTTTGTTTTTTAATGTTTGACTCATAACTTCGTCATTTCTTAACCGATTTTGAAAATTCTTTTTTTGTTTAAAAAAGTATAATTCCAGATTAGTTCCATTTAATTTTTATGTTAATCGGTTCAGTAATTTTGTGTTAAAATGAAAATGACGAAATTGCCCGTACTGTGGCGATACCGTTCACTGTGCTAACACGAATAAAAACGGAAAAATAAAATCTTTCTGAATATCAATTATGTAATGTTAGAAAATTAAATAAGAAGACATTTGTATTAACGGATATGCTACATTATATGTTACAATCTGGTTATAACTGTAGTGTAGTCAATATACGTAGGTACCATGACGTATAATGACGAGTAATTCTTTGTTCTTAAAATTAAACTAAAATATACGAAACTAAACTAAAATAAATAAATAGATTTAAAAACGTATATTGACATAATTCATAAATGAAGTTATGTCAATATCCGTATAGATAAAAGATTGATGTTTGACTATATTTTGTTCTTGTTGTTTATTCCGTTGGAAAGGTATAAAAACGTGGCTTCATGGATGAGGCGGGCTCAGTTTTTGTGATTATAATCGAAGAGTTGTGTTATTAAAGTGGTGTGTTTGTGAACCTCGAGTTTCTTTTCTCTCCACCCCTAATATCAGAAGCGAGGTATGCTGAACGCTGTAAATTGACCGCAGGTGACATCTGGTTTTTATATTTGTATATTTGTGAAATGGCTTTCATTTAATTTTTTTTTTAAATTCGTGACTTATTTATTATTTACGTTAGAATACAATTTCTGGGAGTGGTTTACCAACAAAAGTGTTGTTAGTTTAACGATTTGGTTTTTATACTTACCCACACCTTTTTATAAATGTGTCTCTTATCTTATTATAAATGTGTACTTAATAATATTGGATTAAATCTGTTACGCTTGATAATTAATTTTTGTAATCGTAATCAATAATCAACAAAACAGTATGATCTGAAATGATTCTTTATTCGATGAATACTTTTTCTGCCCTCCACATTTTCTATTTTTAGCTTTAAAAATTGAGGCACTCGGTAAACCAAACAAAGTTGGACTAACAACTCAACGCGCAAGCGAGGATGTAGCTCCGTCCAGCCGGGCGCTCTGCTGGCGCCGCAGCCGAGAGCTCAACAGGAGCCTAGCCGGCGTCGCAGCCGGCGTCGCAGCCGGGCGTTCAGCCGGCGACACAGCCAGGCGTTCGGCCGGCGTCGAAGCCGGGCGTTCAGCCGGCGTCGAAGCCGGGCGTTCAGCCGGCGTCGAAGCCGGGCGTTCAGCCGGGCGTTCAGCCGGCGTCCCAGCCGGCATCGCAGCCGGGCGTTCAGCCGGCGTCGAAGCCGGGCGTTCAGCCGGGCGTTCAGCCGGCGTCCCAGCCGGCATCGCAGCCGGGCGTTCAGCCGGCATCGCAGCCGGGCGTTCAGCCGGCATCGCAGCCGGGCGTTCAGCCGGCATCGCAGCCGGGCGTTCAGCCGGCATCGCAGCCGGGCGTTCAGCCGGCGTCCCAGCCGGCGTCGCAGCCGGCGACACAGTCGGGCGTTCAGCCGGCGTCGCAGCCGGGAGTTCAGCCGGCGTCGCAGCCGGGAGTTCAGCCGGCGTCGCAGCCGGGAGTTCAGCCGGCGTCGCAGCCGGGAGTTCAGCCGGCGTCTCAGCCGGCGTCGCAGCCGGCGACACAGCCGGGCGTTCAGCCGGCGTCCCAGCTGGCATCACAGCCGGGCGGGCAGCCGGCATCCCACCCGGCGTCACAGCCGAGTGTTCAAACAGCATCGCAGCCGGGCGCCCAGCCAAAGTTGCAGCCGGTTAATTAAAAGAAATGCAACTACGAGCCAGACAGCCATAGCGAAGAACGACGCGGCAAGTGTTAATATTTACATTACATTATGACAAAATATTATGATGGAATTTGATCCAACAAATAAGTCGTAAAATCGAAATGCGGATATATATAAAGTAAATGAGTGTGCTAATATACAGGGTCACTGGAAACTTATAGCGACCCCTTTAAGGGACGATAGTAGAAATCATTAGCTATCAAATTGAATTAGATTATATGGAGCAAAAAAAATTTACCGAATTAATTACTCTACTTTAAACAGGATTTAAAAATGAAACTTACGTATTTATCACATGACTAAATGCAAGTTTATTTTAAAAAAATACCTAGCAACTTTATCTGCATAGCAGTTTAAAAACAAGTGTGGCTTATTAGCTATCCAACGAGATATTAAAAATTTAATTATGTTGTAAAAACATGGCTGAGTATGGATATAATCGGGAATAAGTGAAAAATTGTACCTTTTAAAACATGGTGATTTTTTAGCTATATAAAATCTAAATATCTAAAATAGCTTATATATAAAAATTTTAATAAAAAAAATTCAACCGACTTCCAACTCGAAAATTAACCTAAACTAAAAAGCAAGAAATAACTTCTTACCTATGTGCTACCTTCTGATCAGTTTGAAGGCGGTGCCAAGCCAGTGATGTTTTAATTCAAGCCGTTTAAATTACAAAATTTCTGTGGTTCTTTCAGAAACGGCTTTAATTAAAACATGACACTGGATTGGCACCGCCTTCAAACTGATCAGAAGGTAGCACATAGGTAAGAAGTTATTTCTTGCTTTTTAGTTTAGGTTAATTTTCGAGTTGGAAGTCGGTTGAATTTTTTTTATTAAAATTTTTATTTTTTCATTTTTAGTGTTAGCATACCTACTGCGTGTGTACAGTCACAACCTATCAAGTGGAAAGTTCTCATCAATACAAATTTATCAAGTCCAAACACAAGGTAGCTACTGTGAACCGTCGAGGAGTTCTCTTCACTGTCCCTCGTCTTCATCACCAGACCCATAATACAGTCACAACCCATATAGGTGGTAAGTACTCATCAATACAAATTAATCAAGCCCAAACAAAAGGTGACTGCTGTAAATCCTTGATAAGTTCCATCGTCTGTGTTACGGCTCCATCATCAGACCAACTCCAAACCTTCATAAAGTTGTAGTGGCTTAAAATACCTTATGGAAACACTAACAAACGCACTAGCCGTCTCTACAACTTTCGAAATTTCCCCTCAATTTCTCCAGGATGCCATCATCAGATCCTGACATGAAAAAAATGGGACCACCCTGAAAGTAAACCCTTCAAAACAAAAAATGAATTTTCAAAATCGGTCCATAATTGACGGAATTATCGCTAAAAAACATACATACAGCCGAACGTAGAACCTCCTCCTTTTTGGAAGTCGGTTAAAAATCGTTTTGGATAAACCGGGCAAAGATGTACCGATTTAAAAAAAAAAAGAAAATAAAAAATAAAAAAGAGTGTTTTTCCTTCATGTTGGTAATAATCACTACTTCAAAGAGAATTTAGTGGTTGTTTTTGATGTTATTTGTTTGCTAACACCAAAATACATAATAATAAAATAAAAAAAAAATACAGCAATTATTAAATTTGTAAATACAGAGGGACAACTTTTACATCCAAGATTTTGAAACCTTCACCAAATAACATTTTACCCACTAATCACTCTGTAGAGAATTTAGTAAAAAAAAAAAAAAAAACTAAAAAGCAAACTAGTTCTAGTAAAGGAAAAAAAAAGCAGGAAACTAATGCCAGCTTATTAAGGGCTGGGTAAAATAACTAAATTATGAGAAATGATAATCTTCATCTAGTATACCAAGGTCAAATATAATAATAATGATAATTTATTTATTCATCAGAAAGTAGGTTTACAAAGATAGCATATGATATAATTAAGACGCTGATACTTTCTGCCAATAGTGATTCGGCGTATGAAAATTTTAAATAGACTTTGTACCCGACTCGATGGTCAGTCGCTCGACCCACGGAAGATTACGCGAAAATATACGACTTAACCCGAGGGTGGTAGATTTCGTCTCGGCGTGATACATGAGACCAGGGCCGGTCTTTGATATTTTACAAAAATAAAATCCTTGTTTTAAAAAAAAAGCATATACCTTTTTTTTTGTTAAATATGTGTCATTGACAAAGTGTGCGGAGCAAACTTTGGAGCTTTTATGGGGTTTTTATTGCATCATTCGGTGCAACATTTCATTCTAATTGAACAAGGCGTATCCACTTTTCTCTTGTAATTATTTAATTTGGCAATCGTAAAATGAGAATATGTTTGTAAAGTATTGAACTGTAAACCATTAATTTAATTACCTGCTTGTATCAAAAAATACCATACGAAATACGCAAAATGTCGTAAATATATCAAAGCAACTGACAGTCGAAGAAATTAAATACTCTAAATATTATTATAATCACTGCTGGATATTTTGACCTTACAAGTTGTAATGCCATATTGTTAATATATATTTTACACATCAAAAACGCATCTAAGTTTATTTCCTTTTCATCGAGGTTTTATATAAATGTTTTTTTATGAAATAAAATACAATGTAAGGAAAACTCAGTATAGAAATATATTCTTAATACGGCCCTGGTTCTTTGAATAAATTGATATTTATAGCGAAATTTTAAGAAATTTATTTATGAACAATTAATAAAATACAGCATGTACTAAATGAGATACGTAATTCCATCTGCCTTATTAAAATTTCGCGTGTTATTGAGGCATTTAAAAAAAAAAATACAACCCGGCAATTGTTTAATTTGAAGCGCTGTGACACAACCTATTCTTTTTGATTGAACGGTTCCTCCCAAATAAGCATTGGGAAGAAATTTCGTGCACCATTTTTATAAAACGTCCATGCAGTCTATACTATTTCCGTCGTTGATGTCGTCGTCCTTATCCTAATTTTTATTCAAACGAAAAAAAAAAGAAAACTTAATAGCTCATACAATTTGTCATTTTATGATTCTATGACCAATACTAATCTAAATTAAAATTACTGTGACTAATAAAATAAAATAATATTAAAGTCAAATTTAGTGCAATGTCAAATATTCATTACCAATAATATGTTAAAATGCGTTCAAATTATGAACATATCAACTGTTAAATATGTAAGAATAATTATCAAAAGTATCCATAAGCATTTTAGAAACCATATTCAAAACTATTCATATTGTCAATCTTATAGATATCTGGTAGTTTGTTATATATTGAAATTGCACTACAATGTACACTCTTAGCGAACATATCGAGCCTTTTTGGTGGCATTATTAGCTTATCTTTTCTTCTGTGCCTGGCATCACTTAACTCATTGTAAGTTTTAAAATATTTAGAACATTTTTTTAACCGACTTCCAAAAAGGAGGAGGTTCTACGTTCGGCTGTATGTATGTCCAGCGATAATTCCGTCAATTATGGACCGATTTTGAAAATTCTTTTTTTGTTTTGAAGGGTTTACTTTCAGGGTGGTCCCATTTTTTTCATGTCAGGATCTGATGATGGCATCCTGGAGAAATTGAGGGGAAATTTTGAAAGTTGTAGAGACGGCTAGTGCGTTTGTTAGTGTTTCCATAAGGTATTTTAAGCCACTACAACTTTATGAAGGTTTGGAGTTGGTCTGATGATGGAGCCGTAACACAGACGATGGAACTCATCAAGGATTTACAGCAGTCACCTTTTGTTTGGGCTTGATTAATTTGTATTGATGAGTACTTACCACCTATATGGGTTGTGACTGTATTATGGGTCTGGTGATGAAGACGAGGGACAGTGAAGAGAACTCCTCGACGGTTCACAGTAGCTACCTTGTGTTTGGACTTGATAAATTTGTATTGATGAGAACTTTCCACCTAGATGGATTGTGACTGTATTAAGGGTCTGGTGATGAAGACGAGGGACAGTGAAGAGAACTCCTCGACGGTTCACAGTAGCTACCTTGTGTTTGGACTTGATAAATTTGTATTGATGAGAACTTTCCACCTAGATGTATTGTGACTGTATTAAGGGTCTGATGATGAAGACGAGGGACAGTGAAGAGAACTCCTCGACGGTTCACAGTAGCTACCTTGTGTTTGGACTTGATAAATTTGTATTGATGAGAACTTTCCACCTAGATGGAATGTGACTGTATTAAGGGTCTGGCGATGAAGACGAAGCACAGTGAAGAGAGCTCCTCGACGGCTCACAGTAGCTACCTTGTGTTTGGACTTGATAATTTTGTAGTGAACTTTCCACTTGATAGGTTGTGACTGTACACACGCAGTAGGTATGCTAACACTAAAAATGAAAAAATAAAAATTTTAATAAAAAAAATTCAACCGACTTCCAACTCGAAAATTAACCTAAACTAAAAAGCAAGAAATAACTTCTTACCTATGTGCTACCTTCTGATCAGTTTGAAGGCGGTGCCAATCCAGTGTCATGTTTTAATTAAAGCCGTTTCTGAAAGAACCACAGAAATTTTGTAATTTAAACGGCTTGAATTAAAACATCACTGGCTTGGCACCGCCTTCAAACTGATCAGAAGGTAGCACATAGGTAAGAAGTTATTTCTTGCTTTTTAGTTTAGGTTAATTTTCGAGTTGGAAGTCGGTTAAATTTTTTTTATTAAAATTTTTTAACTACTAAATTTAATAAAGGTAGAGGAAGAACTTTGAACCTTTTTAACAAAGGTCTACATGAGTCAGGCGTATGCAAGCCACATAAGGTCCTCAAATAAGCCTGTTGCTTAACGGACATAGTGTTTATAAGTACGAAGTTTCCCCATAGGACGATTCCATACCTTAGTAATGAAGAAACATATCCATTATATGCCAACAATACTGTTTTATTACTGTTGGTTTGATATAATCATCTAAGAACAAATACAAACCTATCCAACTTGGCGCATAATTGTTCTGTGTGGGATTTCCAATTGCAATATTTGTCAGTTATTATCCCTAAGAAAGTTGTAGTTTCTACTTCATTTAAAGAAGACCATTTATAACGAATTTTGAAATTTGAGAATACACGGTTATATGGCATATATTAAATAAATTTCGATTTCTGCGTGATAACTTTAGATAAAGCGTCGTTACATCCATACTCAACAGTTGATCTATCCTTGCCAGTAATGACAATAGTTGTATCATCGGCATACATAATGCATTTGAGCTTGATTCCATTCGGGAGGTCATTTATATACAAAATAAATAATAAAGGACCTAGCTACCTTAAAGGACACCATATGGATTTTGAATTTTAAAATTTGATCGATATGTATTACAACGACAATTACAATTTAAAATTTCAACACATTTCATTCTTATGGCTAACAGGGAGTTTAGTTAACAGAAAATTACCTTTCTAAACTCACTGTAAACATTTTCTTCTAATTCCATACTTTTCAAATTATCTAGAAGTGTTTTATGAGAAACTAGATCAAATGATCTAGTATCAAGAAAGATACATACTACAGACAATTTTGCATTAAGGTTCTCTGTAATAACTTTGTTAAGATTATAGCAGGCTAGTGTAGTACAACAATTCTTCCTAAAGCCAAATTGATCATCTATTAGTATATTTCAGTGTGAAATAAAACTAAATAGTTCATTGTGCAATATTTAAAAAAAAAAAAACGAGAGAACTGGTATTAGAGTTATAGGACGAATTACGACGGTAGTTTTTATCACTTTTATTGCCTGTTTTGTATACTGGCTTATACTGTTTTGTATGCTTTTCTGGAAACACACCTTCCAGAAAAGATAAATTTATTATATGCATAAAAGGCGGTGCCAAATAAGCAGCACAGCGCTTGAGAAGTCTTGTAATTTATGGACGGTTGATCAGATAAAACCATGGATATTAGTACACTCATTATCAATGATGGCGATAGTAAAAATAATGAATTAAAAGTAGTAGTATTGTTGTGGATGAATTATTATTAGTATATGGATAATTATCATGTGGATGTGATGGATTATAATTTAAATATTTTGAATTGAATATAACAATTGAGAGATACGAGTGCCTATTGACCGAAGATGTTATCGGACAGGGTGCTAAATAAGTCTGTTCTTTGACTGAACATGATAATAGACAAAACTAGAAATAGTTGATTTGTTTGAATAAAGTAGGTACTATTGTTTGGATTGTAATGTAAATTAGTGAAAATAGTGATTAGAAACTAATAGTAGATAAAATTATTGATTATTCGCCATAAATATTCTTGTGAATAATTAATTATATGGATAATTATCATCATATATTATTGAGACTAATATTATTGGATTATTATTTGGATTTTTTTTATTTTTTGTTTATTATTGAATTATAATAATTTCAATATTTTGAATTGAGTAATTGCGAGATGTGAGTGCCAATTGACCGAAGATGTTATCAGGCAGGGTAAAAGATAGAGGTGCCTATTGACCGACGATGTTATCGGGCAGGGTAAAAGATAGAGGTGCCTATTGACCGACGATGGTTTCGGGAAGGGTACGAGATACGGGTACCTATTGACCAACGATGGTCTCGGGAAGGGTACGAGATACGGGTACCTATTGACCGACGATGGTTTCGGGAAGGGTACGAGATACGGGTACCTATTGACCGACGATGGTTTCGGGAAGGGTACGAGATACGGGTACCTATTGACCGACGATGGTCTCGGGAAGGGTACGAGATACGGGTACCTATTGACCGACGATGGTTTCGGGAAGGGTACGAGATACGGGTACCTATTGACCGACGATGGTTTCGGGAAGGGTACGAGATACGGGTACCTATTGACCGACGATGGTTTCGGGAAGGGTACGAGATACGGGTACCTATTGACCGACGATGGTTTCGGGAAGGGTACGAGATACGGGTACCTATTGACCGACGATGGTTTCGGGAAGGGTACGAGATACGGGTACCTATTGACCAACGATGGTCTCGGGAAGGGTACGAGATACGGGTACCTATTGACCGACGATGGTTTCGGGAAGGGTACGAGATAGGTGTGCCTATTGACCGAATATGTTATCGGGCAGGGTACACGATAGGTGTGGCTATTGTCTAAAGAGGTTCCAGGCAAAACACAAAATGATAGTTTGTTTGTGTAAATTTGGTTGAAAAGCTAATAGTTTGAGGACAAACTAATTGTCAGGAAGGCCGAATGTTAGAAAATTAAATAAGAAGACATTTGTATTAACGGATATGCTACATTATATGTTACAATCTGGTTATAACTGTAGTGTAGTCAATATACGTAGGTACCATGACGTATAATGACGAGTAATTCTATGTTCTTAAAATTAAACTAAAATATACGAAACTAAACTAAAATAAATAAATAGATTTAAAAACGTATATTGACATAATTCATAAATGAAGTTATGTCAATATCCGTATAGATAAAAGATTGATGTTTGACTATATTTTGTTCTTGTTGTTTATTCCGTTGGAAAGGTATAAAAACGTGGCTTCATGGATGAGGCGGGCTCAGTTTTTGTGATTATAATCGAAGAGTTGTGTTATTAAAGTGGTGTGTTTGTGAACCTCGAGTTTCTTTTCTCTCCACCCCTAATAGTAATGAATACTACAAACTCGTTTTTAAATGGGGATCACCTTCAAAACGACCAGCAGATATCATACTTTTGTGTTACGCTTAGTGTAGTTCATTTATGTATTTTTTAAGTTGGTTGAATTTATTTATAGATAAAAAATTGTAAGATATAAATTAGAAGTCACTATTTTTAAGCACGACTAAGAATTCTCGTTACCAAAACCACTTTCAACATTCTTCAGGGCATCTTGTGGGTCTTTCACAGAGATCACAAGTAATTAGGGTAAAACAACATTCGGCGGTGGCAATATCCAAGTTGAAAAGAAGTAGAACAGCCTGTAATGTGCTTTCAAGTAAATGAGAAATGGTATTTTATGTACAAACGTAAAGTTCGTAATAACGTAAGCAGATTAAATAAAATAGACGTGCATCAGTTCGAAATACAATAACTTTTTATATTTTACTGCAATATTTTTTCGTGTATTTTTATTAACTTGATTGAGCACATAATCACAAGGTCAATATAAAAAATTTCGTTGGATTTTTTTGAAAACAATTTAAATATTAATCTGGGCCTGGTGGTACAGTTAGGTGTCTATTACAAAATATTTTTAATTCGTTTTTATGTTTTTATCGTATATTACGAGAATAGAAGCAAACAACGTCATCAAGATCTGACAGAAAATCCTCTAGCACGTTTTACCCTGAAACCTTCGCATCTTCGGGAATCGTTGCCTCTACAACATCACGATCCAAAGTATTGACTTATCACTAGTTGTCATTTATCTCTTGGCTCACTATCCTACCAAATGTAATGCTTTGTTCGGACTATTTAGTATTACTTTATGAGAAGTTTGCACAAAATCGGTGGACCGGTTCTTCATTTATCACATTTTCTGACACAAATAAATTCAGGGGTAGGGCAGGGGTAGGGTAGGGGTAGGAGTAGGGTAGTGTAGGGTAAGGATAACTAAGCCTCTGCTTCCGATTCCGGAGAGTGTAGATTAAAATCGGGTCCGGGACATGTATTTTAAGAAATTAAATATCACTTTTCTCAAACGGTGAAGGAAAACATCGTGATCATTGGGCCAGCGTGGTGGACTATTGACCTAACCCTTCTCATTCTGAGAGGAGACTCGAGCTCAGCAGTGAGCCGAATATGGGTTGACAATTAATATTATTATAACCAACACATCTTATATTTTATCGTCACTGAAATGTAAATTCTAAGCATTATTAATATGATTAGCTGTCTCATTTAACGTTGAAGTATAAACTTTCATTTAAGTGAAATCCCGTTGGAGTTTCCAACTACAGGCAACTTTGTTGCGAAGCAAAAGGCACTTTATTTATTAGACAACGCGCGTATCATACTATAAAACCTCTAAAGTAATTACGGCCTTTATAAAATACCTAGCTTTTACCGCTTTAATATTTCATATTTAAATGCTGTTTGTATTTATGTTTAAAAAATACGAAGTCAGAGGAGTGATCCTTAGATATAAGCTCAGGAAAACTTAAACGAAAGTCCGAAAACCATAACACCGTTTTTCACAGTTAAAAATCCTTTAGTGCAACCAAAATACGAAAAAAGCGCTCTCCGATAAAACCTGTATCGGTACCGACAAAGTCAAATATTCGCAAACGAAAACTAATCGGATTAAATTGAAAATACGCCACGAAAATACTCTCTACGTAAGTTAAATATCACGTTATTTCTGTAAAAAGTGTTGTACTATTTCATTTTGGTTCACTCCCATATCGTTTTCGATTCGAATCTGATAAATATTTTAAGATTTGTCTTTTACAGCAATGTTTTCGCCGGTCACAAAGCTGCCGTGCCATTAGAAAACATTGTATCTAAATAACATACCCTTTTGAGAAATGGCATTTATTTGTTTATAACCTCTTTTTTTGTTTATTCTTTACAAGTTAGCCTTTGACTGCGATCTCATCTGATGTTAAGTGAAGATGAAATAATTAATGAATGCATTTTGTATTTTTTAAGTCTTAAAAGTATTGGTTACAAGTTAGCCCGCTTACATCTTAGATTGCATCATCACTCACCACCAGGTGAGATTGTAGAAATATTCCGTCAAAATATATTTTTGCTATAACTCTAAAGGATAAGACAGCATTTTCTATGTAATTCCCCAGTCAGTTTGACAAAAAATCTTAACAAATTATATTTCAAAACTTTCCGTTTATATCACCATCGTTTGGAAAATCTACTAGAAATCCGTATTTTTTAATTTTAACGCGGACAGGCAGACAGACCCGACGCATTATGTGTATAGTGATTTTACCATCATTTTTCGATTTATTGATTTTTAAAATTTCTTCATTATTACGAGATATTAATTATTCTGTTATCAAATATGTACAATTAAAATATTGACCGTAACTGGAAGCTTTATATTGAGAGTAGCATTTCCGTTTCCGTCGATTTCATACCAGTTTTCGTACTTTTATTGACGTCACGTCTGGCTATGTGGCGCCACCTGGCGGTGTCGGGCTCGGGAAGTTTCGTAAATCGCTGAGCGCGACTTTAGCTCATTGGCGTTTTGTTTACCGTCGAAGCAACATCTTGCAATCAGTTGGTACCCGACATTGCAAGATAAAGTGTAATAAGTGAAGTGAATTCGCTGTGAGTACTTTATATTTTATTACGTTGTAATTATTACGTTGTTACATACAACGTTAATGTAATTAACGTTAAATTATGTAAAATTTCAAATTTCATTTGAAAATAGTACGTGATCATTATTTTAACGGTTTTTCCGTTCGGATCACTACTTCATGTGTTTGAAAGTCTTGCTTTTTTGCAAATGTTTTCGTACTTGCATGTATATAATAATATTTTCTTTGTAGTGATTTTTCAACAGTTAAAATAGTATTAAAAGTGGCGGGGCCCAGCGGGCTTCCTAAAAATGTGAACTCAGAAACCAAAGTGAACGTTCTAGCAATAGACTGTTGTCTAACATATATACTGCAAAACGAACGCGTGGCCAGTGGCTTTCGTTTCAGAGGAGTACATAAATTACGAATGCTCGAAGACAAGTTAGACAAAGAGTTTTTGGAAGTTACTCAAACATATTGTTACTTCAATTCAAACCGGCATTGAAAAAAGGTTCACAAATCCAGCCAGAATTAAGCACAGGAATTTTGATTGGATGTAAATTACTGGCCTTATAAATCGCCACCCCACGCAGGGGCAAGGCGTAGACACTGTTAACGTCGCTGGACACATTTGCAGTCAAATATAGGTCTAATAGATTACCGCCCCTCGCGGGGGCAAGGTATACACAGTTTTTTAACGTTCCTGGACGTATTTGCAAAACCAACTTACTGAGTAAGGTATAGAAAGTTTAAATATTCCTAGACGTATTTGCACAGTCAAATACCGGACTAATAGATTACCGCCCCTCATGGGGACGAGGTTATAGAAAGTGTTAACATTCCTAGACGTATTTCCAGTCAAATACTGAGGATTGCTGCCCCTCGCAAGGGCAAGGCACGAATAGTGTTGGAATTTCATCACGTAGAACACACAACACGGAATATACATACAATGCGCAAACGCTCATGCACAGCCATGCTTGCATGATAATTACAACCCACCCTCGCGGGGTGTATTATCTCTTTATATAAATTATTCAAATACCGGTGTCCTTGATCGCCACCGTCGCGGGCGTATGCATGAAGGGTAATGTTCCATCGCGTGGAACATACAACACGGAATATACATATCTGTAATGCGCACACGTTCATGCACAGCCTTGCTTGCATGATCAATACAATCCACCCTCGCGGGGTGTTTATCAACGATGTATGGATACGAATATCTTATCTATCTATATAAATTATTCAAATACCCGTGTCGATGTCGTGTGTGTGATCGCCACCCCTCGCGAGGGGAATGCATGAAAAATGTTAAGATTCCATCGCTTGGAACACTTGCGCAGCCTTGCTTGTATGATCATTATAATCCACTCTCGCGGGGTGTTTATCAGCAATGTACAAGAGACTAATGTCCTAAAGCCCTTGCAGGCTGACTCACTATCTTTTACGTTTGCTAGTTGACATATACAAAATTGAGTTTCTATGTAAAAATGTCATTTATTGCTTACTCGTGAATATCCCACAGTAGGTAAATGATATTTTTCCAATTGATATAGGTTGATAATAAAGACCAAAATAGTGAATAGGCCTACTAGATTTGTAACCAATGGGTGAATTAATTACTTTGTAACAATGGCGTAAAAATCTGATGAACGAAAGCGTCAGATTAAAACATCATGTACATTTTGGTATAGATGTTAAAGGCAGGAAACTTATTTTTCCGAATACATCAAAGTTTTCTAAAGGTATTACTGGATGTATACAGTTTATTATTTGCAAAATTTATAACCATACTTCAGGTTTCATAAAACTTAGAAACAAACGAAAAGGTAAAACATATTATGATACCCTCCGTCACCTAGCAAATGTAGAAAAACGCATAAGCGGTAACATAAAATTTTCTATTAAAACAAAGGATTCTAAATGAATCCTTTTTCAGGGGCTCGAGGCCCATCAAGGGTATTATGTATGCTTTAAAGTTTAATGCATCCAGTAAACCTAAAGTATTTTGAGATAGACTTCATTTCAAGCGGTCTTTTTAGCCACCTTTTTCACCACTTTTTTCAATGGGAGGAAATGGTGGCACCAGAAACGTACAGAGGTTAATCTGAGGTTATCTCCTACCGTTCTCTCGAATAACCTCGTGTTTTTCTTAATCTATATGGAACATCGTTCCACACTCCTGTTTTGGAAGAAATATCAACAATTGTCTACTTAATGAAATACAAAGGATCATAAAAGCACCATGCTCTGTTGTTAATACTGAAGCCGGACCAATATTTAACCTCATTTCCACTTGCTAAATACGCACAGCATCAAAAACTCAGTTTGAAGAATAGACACAAGCCTACTTGCATGTGTATGTAATAAAATCCCAAAGGTGCTTCCTACGTTTTGTATACAGGGAATTGTTGGAGATTACTTCCTTGACATTTGAACTATGCATGTCTCTTTCTCAATGCTATCGAATTCGCAGCATGTTTTGTAAGAGATATGTAGAATTAAGAATAGACAATTTTATCATTTACTAAGAAAATAATACGAAGCGTAGATGTAGACTATATCGAAAACTTGCCCGTTACCATTGAATGAATGAATGACCTTGTTTAATATAATCAGACTGCTAGCTACCTACTTCACTGACACCCTCAGCCAGTGTTTTGTTAGTAGCAGACGCCTTTGACCACGCTTGGGCAGCGTTACTAAACATTCACCCTCTGAGGTATTCATGGTCACGAGAGGAATAGCTACTGCATTCCAATAAAAAGGAAATGTATGTCATACTACTCGTATATGCCCCTAGAATCAAGCTCACCCCCTAAGCAACATTCAATTGGACAAAATGACTGCCGTTACATATTACGGAGGAAAAGAGAAATGAGTTTAAATATAGAATATAACAGTTAAAATTGCAAGATCTTTATGTCTAGTAACCTTAATTAGACTATCACTAAGTTCAAAACAGTACACAATAGTATACGCGGCAGGAACAACAAGCATGCAAATCACTTGTTATACAACATCGCCATCTTCCATACTCGGCGCTTTCATTACTGTAGCATAGAAAAAGTGATTGTGAAATAGGGTATGTCGGTGACTGATCTATTCTGATCTGACTCATTAAATAAGGTACACGTAGTCCATGATTACTTGTACGTATCCCGAGATGTAACTTACGCTCAAGTTGTTTTACACGATGTGTACAGTGTGTATAGGGAATTTTCCACTTGCTTTATGGTATCGCCACCACTTACACTGATTCTCAGAGAATCATCAGTATCTGTTGACAGGAATATATTTAATAGCCTTGATAAGAGTAAGTCTTATGTCATTTGGATCTCAGATTCCGAGTGCTAGCAGTACCGATAACTCTATAGGATGAAGACAAATTTATTATAATCACGACAACGAACTTAGCAGTTACAAAACTGTTAGAGGTAGTCTTCAAGAAATATGGGAAAACCTGAAATTATTTTTAATTTCCTGTCAAAACTTAAAAATCGGCTTGTGTAGTGTTTGTCTAAAAGTAAAAGTTTTAGTACATTATATGACCTAATGTCTAAGAACTGACCCAGTTTAAGTTTCTTGAATCTTCAAGTAACCTACTTAAGAGATCAATAACTTTGTAAAGCATATCCTTAAATTCATGCCAAATTGTTAAGAAAGCCTAAAAATTCCATGCCACCAGTTTGGAATGTCAGTAACTTCTTAATAAGTTATTTTTTCAATAGTTATATTTTTGTAGGTACACTCTGAAAGACGTGTATATGACCTAACATTACTTATTATAGGGATAACATAGTATAAAATCTGATGATTTCATTTAATTTTGGCCGCGATTTGGCTCAAAAACCGATAGAAGTATTTACTCTGGCTGGAAATTATTTGTAAATAAAATAATCACTATCATAATTTTTCTTTAGGAAATAATAAGTCTATTTCATTATTAAATAAAATAACTATCCACTACGACTAAATGCAGCAAGAATTAATATTAATTTCTTTGTAATAAATTTTT